>NW_007258186.1:87204-88748 GCF_000164805.1 Carlito syrichta | reverse complement strand
GCGGGCTCAGGCAATCCTTCCACCTCAGCCTTCCAAGTAGCTGGAACTACAGGCATGCATCACCATGTCCAGCTAGTTATTTATTTATTTATTTATTGTAGAGATGAGGTCTCACCAAGTTGCCCAGGTTGGTCTCGAACCCATGGACTCAGGCAATCCTCTCACATTCGGCCTCCCAGAGTGCTGGGATTATAGGCATGAGCCACTGTACCTGGCCTATTATATTTTTTAACATTTTATCTGGAAATAATTATAGATTCCCAAGAAGTAACAAAAATAGTACTGAAAGTTCCTATGTACTCTGTACTTTAACAAATGTTTAGTTATTACTCTTTTATTTTTTCTAGCACTCATCACTCTATACTCTTTCTCTCTACAAAGACCTAAAGTAAAAAAGTGACATGGCCAAAAATGGCACAGTAGAAAATTTAGGGTTCATCCCTTCATAAAAGGAACTAATAGATAATAATAATGGTTGTACAACAATATGAATGGCATTAAACCACTGAATTTATACTTTAAAATGATTAAAGTTGAAAATATTACAGTATATATTTTAACACAATAAATTTTCTCAAAATATGCTTTTAAAACTGCAACAAATAAGCTAGCAAAAAATTGTCAAAATCAACTTTTGCAGAACTCTGGAATCTAGTCAAAAGTTTACAAAATCCAGGGCAATTTTAATGATGAAAATTGCTGTTTTACGGTGGTAAGAGTGCAATGTGGTATTTTGCATTGCTTACCTAACATCTCTGACTCCCCAGATCAGCAGTGGTCATAAATGGCAGCACGCATTTCTAGTACAATTTGCTACTGCCAAAGGGACAATATAGATATTATTCTCAAAGAATTATGGTTGTATGTTCCAAACTCTTTCATGACTCCCTGAAGGTGCAAAGGCTTGACTTTGTTTGCTTGGCTCTGAGCAAGCCCAGGGCTGAAGAGGCTTCTTGGGCAATGTTTTCCAAAAGTATATAAAGCAAAATAGGCCCACAGGGGCCCACAGGTGCCTATTCACAGGAAAAAAAGAGATTAAAAAATTTTGTTTTTTAGTAAACATATTTTTTATTATAAAATTGTGGGGTACAGTTAAGGGTTAGATATACAAATGTGCATCGTTCAGGCACCCTTGTTAATAAGTGGTGTCTCCCCATTCCCAGACAGATATTAACTACCGTTAGTCCCACCCCCCTTCCCTTCCCTACCCCTCCCATAGTTTCCCACAACTGTCAGTCCTTTTTTTTTTAAAGTATTATGGTAGATGATCAAGGTCCACTATATGAGTGAGAACATGTGATACTCAGATCTTTGTTTCTGTGAGAGACCACTCAGTATTATAGACTCTAGCTCCATCCAGGTTGTTGCAAAATTCATGATTTTTTTTTTTTTTTATGACTGCGTAGCATTCCATTGTGTATATGTACCACATTTTTTTAAATCCAGTCCTCCTTGGATGAACAGCATGGTTGGTTCCAGGTTCTTGCTATTGTGAACAATGCTGCAATAAACATTTGTGTGCAGGTATCTTTTTTATAGAGTCT
>NW_007258186.1:85150-86656 GCF_000164805.1 Carlito syrichta | reverse complement strand
GACCTAGAGTGGGCAAATACTTTTTCCCAGTCTGTGGGCTGTCTCTCTGCTCTCTTGATGGTTTCTTTGGCTTTGCAGAAGCTTGTCAGTTTAATGAGGTCCCACTTGTCTATCTTATCTCTTATGGTTTGTGGGTTTCGGATTTTGTTCAGGAATTGGATGCCAGTTCCAATTTCCATAAGGGTATGTCCTGCATTTTCTAGGGTTCTTATGGTTTGAGGTATTACATTTAGGTCTCTGATCCATTTAGAGTTAATTTTTGTGTGTGGGGACAGATAGGGGTCTTGTTTGAGTCTTCTGCATGTAGTCAGCCAGTTTTCCCAGCACCATTTACTGAATAGGTTCTCCTCTCCCCAGTGGTAGGTGGTGGAGGCTTTGTCGAAGATGAGTTGGTTGAGAAATTGAGGTTTAGCTTCTGGAATCTCAATTCTATTCCATTGGTCTATATGCCTGTTTTTGTACCAATACCAAGCTGTTTTGATTATTGTAGCTTTATAGTAAAGTTTGAAGTCTGGTAGTATGATACCGCCTGCTTTGTTGTTTTTTTTTTTTGCTGAGGATTGTTCTGGCTATTCTTGGTCATTTGTGTTTCCATATGAATTCCTGTATTGTTTTTTTCTAGGTCTGAGAAGAATGTTGCTGGTAATTTGATGGGTATTGCATTAAATCTGTAGATTGCCTTAGGTAGGATGGACATCTTCACAATGTTGAATCTTCCAATCCATGAGCATGGGATATTTTTCCACTTGTTTGTGTCATCTTTGATTTCTTTGAGCATATTTTGTAGTTTTTATTATAAAGGTCTTTCACGTCTCTGGTTAGGAAGATACCAAGGTATTTCATTTTGGGGGGGGGGGCTATTGTGAATGGAATTGTGCTTTTTATTTGGGTTTCTGTTTGTTTATTATTGGTGTAAAGAAAATGCAATTGTTTTTTGCACATTTATTTTATATCCTGAGAGTTTGCCAAAGTCCTTTATCAGTGTAAGGAGGTTTTTGACAGATTCTCTTGGGTTTTCAAGGTACATGATCATGTCATCTGCAAAAAGGGATACTTGACTTCCTCTTTTCCTATTTGGATACCCCTGATTGCCTTCTCTTCTCTGACTGCTCTAGCCAGAATTTCCAATACTATGTTGAACAGGAGGGGTGAGAGTGGGCATCCTTGTCTTGTTCCAGTTTTCAGGGGAAATGGTTCCAATTTTTGTCTGTTTAGGAGTATGCTGGCTGTGGGTTTCTCATAGATGGCTTTTACTATTTTGAGGTATGTTACCCATATGCCTAGATGTTCAAGGGTTTTTATCAAGAAGGGGTGGTGGATTTTATTAGATGCTTTTTCTGCATCTAATGATATTATCATGTGGTTTTTGTTTTGGCATCTGTTAATGTATTTAATTACATTTTTGGTTTTATGAATGCTGAGCCAGGTTTGCATCCCAGGAATGAAGCCTACTTGGTCATGATGGATGATTTTTGAGATGTGTTGTTGAATCTGGTTTGCTAGGAT
>NW_007258186.1:72203-84663 GCF_000164805.1 Carlito syrichta | reverse complement strand
TCTTTCTGATTGTGTTTATTTGGACTTTTTCTCTCTTTTTCTTGGTCAGTCTAGCTAGGGGACCATCGATCTTGTTTATTCTTTCAAAGAACCAGTTTTTTGCTTCATTGATTTTTTTGTATTAGCTTTTTGTCTTCTATGTCCTGGATTTTGGCTTTTATTTTGGTGATCTGGATTCTTCTGCTGAAATTAGGGTTTTGGTGGTCTTGCTTTTCCAGCTTCCTTAGGTGGCATGTTAGGCTATTAATTTGTGATCCTTCCATTTTCTTCATGTGCATTTGTAGGGATATAAATTCCCTTCTTACAACAGCTTTCATGGCGTCCCAGAGATTTTGGTAAGATGTTTCTTCATTTTCTATTGTTTCCAAGTAACTTTTAATCTCTGTTTTGATTTCATCATTGACCCAGGAGTTGTTTAACATCACGCTGTTTAGTGTTTATGTCTTTGTGGGTTTTAGGGGGATCTTGTTGGTGTTGATGTTTATTTTTATTCCACTGTGGTCCGAGAAGGTAAATGGTAAAATTTCGGTTCTTTTAAATTTGCTTATACTTAATTTATGACCAAGTATGTGGTCAATCTTAGAGTGCATCCCATGTGGTGATGAGTAGAATGTATATTCTGTGGTCTTTAGATGGAGTGTTATGTAGGTATCAATTAAGTCCATTTGGTCAAGAGTCACATTGAGGTTTCGGATCTCGTTGCTGATTTTTTGTCTTGATGATCTGTCTAGGGTTGTGAGTAGGGTGTTGAAGTCCCCTGCTATGATGGTGTTGGAGTCAATATCTTTTTTTAGTTTACCTAGAAGCTGCTTTATGAAAGTTGGCACTCCTATGTTGGGTGCATATATGTTTAAGATGGATATTTCTTGTTGATGGATTGAGCCTTTTATCATTATGTAGTGAACTTCTGTATCTTTTTTGATTTTTAATAGCTTGAAGGGTATTTTGTCTGAAATTAAGATCACTACTCCTCCTTTCTTTTGTATTCCATTTGTCTGAAAGTTTGTTTCCCATCCTCTTACTTTGAGTCTGTGAGTGTCCTTTCTAGTGAGGTGAGTCTCTTGAAGGCAATAGATTGTTGCCTGATGATATTTTATCCATTCTGTCATTCTATGTCTTTTCAGTGGTACATTTAGTCCATTCACACTTAGGCTAATAATTGAAATGCAAGAGTTGATCTCTGTCATAAGGTTCTTATAGAGTTGTTGTTCCTGTTTGTTTGTTGTCTTTCTTTGGGTTTTGGAGTTGGTTCATGTGTGTTTTTAATCTTTTACCTTTACTCTTGTAAAGAATGTTGTTGTTCTTTTTTCCTTTTCTTCTGTGTTCAGTACTTTCTTAAGTGTTTCTTGTAGAGGTGGTCTGGAGGCAGTGTAGGTTCTTAGGGATTGGATATCTGGAAAAGATTTCAATTCTCTCTCACTAATGAAGCTTAGTTTGGCTGGGTAGGTTATTCTTGGTTGAAATTATTTATTTTTTAGAACTTTGAAGATAAGGCTCCAGGCTCTTCTAGCCTGAAGGGTTTCTGTGGAAAAATCTGCTGCTATTCTAATTGGTCTTCCCTGGTAGGTAGTCTGACCTTTTTCTCTTGCTGCCTTTAGGATTTTTTCTTTTATAGCTACTTTGTTTAGGTGAATTATTATGTGTCTGGGAGTTGGTCTTCTCATTTGTTGTCTTGCAGGGGTTCTCTGAATTTCTTGTGCTTGAATTTTTGCATCACTGATGAGATGAGGGAAGTTTTCTTGAATGATTTCATGAAATGTTTGTTCCAGTGTGACCTCTGACTCTCTCTCTGCCTCAGGAAGGCCAATTGCTCTTAGATTGGGTCTCTTGAAGTAATCTTTCATCTCCTGAAGGTTTTGTTCTGACTTTTAAGCTTCTTTTCTATATTTTTTACAGTTTGGGTTAGTTCTGTATTTTGGTCTTCAAGTTCTTTCTTCTGCTTAGCTAATTCTGCTTTCCATGGTAATTAGTTTGTTATTTATTTCCATCACAGTATTCTTTACTGCTGTTGTTTCTGTCATCAGCTCCTTCCTATTTTCCTCTCGTCTCTCCTCAATTTTTTAAATTATCTCTATTAATGCCTTGGTGTCTGGGTTTGTTGCTTGTGACCAGTCATTCTGGGGGCTCTTCATTGTTTGTGTTCCAAAGTCTGTTTTCTCAGTGTCTGACCTCCCAGGGGTCTGTGTGAGCTCTGTGTTCTTCTTTTGGTTTTTCTTCATTTGTGCAGATTTTCCCTCCCTACTTTTCCCTTCCCTCCACTTCCCCGTCTTCTTTAATTCTGTTATTCAGGGGTGGAGGTGTTTCTTTTACTTCTGTTTATTCAATCTCCTATTCTTCCTAATATATTTCCTCTTGCTTTGTTCAGTTCTGAAGTTGGACTGTGGGTTGAGGGCAGTCCTTTTTGTAGTTTTGGGATTTAATTAAGGGGGGAGCTGTGATTAAAAATCTCTCTGCAGATCCTGGTGTTCGCCAACAGCTGTATGGATAGTCTGAAACCCACTTCCCACTGCCTTGGAGTCTGTCCATGCAGTGGGGTTGTAGGTTTACTCCCTGAAAACAAAATGAGGTTAATAGAGGGGAGAAAGTGGAGCAGGTAGTTGGGAGAGGGGGGGTGGAGAGAGAGAGGAGTGAGAAGGAAGACAGTTGAGTGTACCGACTGGTAAGTGAAAAGAAACACAAAGACTGAAACAAATATAAAGAAAAACAATAACCACGACTGAAAACTAACCAACAACCATATAAAAATCTAAAACATACAATGATGCTAACGTACACACTGATCAACCTCCTTATTGGTGTGCTATTCCTTTTACAAAGATGGGATTTACAGAGAAATAAGAAAAAAGGAAAAGGGGGGGAATGAAAGGGATAGATTAAAGTTAGCAGACTAACAGAACCAGTCAAGCACACTGAGACTTTTCCTTTAAGTCCAATGTCCTTTCAGCTCTGATTTCTAGCTGTCTTTGCAGGCTGGTAGAATTGTTCGCAGTTAGGGTCAGTTGTCCCTGGCCTGCTGTGAAGAACAGTTCAGATATGGGCCCCCTGCCCAGTCTATCACTGAGATCTGGCTTTTTCCATTTTTCAAGAGGGATGAGCCTCTGCCATTCCTGTTTTGATGTTATTACCTTGGTTCCCCAGCACGTGGTGCTATCCCGGGGCTACAGTCCAAAGGGGAGGGAGCCTGCTACAGATCCGCAACCTGCCGCAGCAACTTCATGGGGGGAGTTCCACAGGCCTTTCTCCAGGCTAGGGGCGTGGCGTGGCAGCGGGGATCTCAGAAGATCCTGCTTGCGGGGCTTCACAGTCTGAAGTCGTGGGTTGCTTCAGGCATGAGCTGGGAATGACAGCAGCAGCAGCGTCCGCGACTGCAGGAGCAGTCCAGTCCCGCCGCTGCGACTGCAGGAGCAACCTGGTTTGTCACGATATCTGCGTAGCAACGGCGGGTGACAGTGGCGGCTGAGCTCCCTGTGAAGAGCCAGCTGCGGAAGTCGGAGGCTGCAGCCCCTGGGAGAGAGCTAGGGTCTTTATGGATGTTCTCTTTCGCAGAGGGTCTCACAGACCATGCCGGCCCGTCGCCATCTTGCTGGAAGTTGGGTTAATTGTATTCTAAAAACCTACAGTGATCAGATTAAACCTTAGTGGGCTGCATGTTCTGTCTTCCTCCATCCTACTCCTTGGGGTGCTGTCTGGGTCCAACAACCACTTTACAGTTATTTCTCTCCAATGTAGCTTTCACTGTGTCGGAAAAAAGAGATTAATAGAAACTGTTCTTAGGGAAGCATAGGCATTGGATTTACTAGACAAAGTCTATATATAGCTCAACTGTTTTTATGTTAATAGAGATAAAGAACACCATTGACAAATAACTAAAGAAAACCAGAAAAATAATATCTCCACAAAGTGATCTATCTGCAGATTCAATGCAATCCCTATCAAGATTTCAACAGGTTTTTCGCAGGAATGGAAAAGCTGGTACCTAAATTCATATGGAATTACAATAACCAAAACAATCTTGAAAAAGAAAAGTTGGAGGATTCACACTTCTCAATTTCAAAACCACTACAAAACTTCAGTAATCAAACCAATGTGATATTGGCATAAGAATAGACATATCAACCCATGGAATAGAATTGAGAGTCAAGAGTAAACTCATACATATATTGTCAATTGATTTCAACAAGGATGATGAGCCCATTCAATGGAGGAAAGAATAGTATTTTCAATATATGATACACAAGCAAAACAATGAAGTTAAACCCTTACCTCACACAAATACAAAAATTAACTCAAGATGAATCAAATACCTAAATGCATCAGCTTAAACTATAAAATTCCTAGAAGAAAACATAGGAGTAAATCTTAATAACCTTGGGTTTTACAATAGATCTTAGATATGGCACCAAAAGCAGAACAAAATAAAAATAAATTGGACTATATTAACATTAAAAGCATTTGTGCCTCAAAGGATACTACCAAGAGAGTGAAAAGGTAACTCCCAGAATGGGAGAAAATATTTGCAAATCATATATGTAATAAGAGGCTAGCATTCACAATAAATAAAGAACATCTACAATTCAATAACAAATGGAGAATTCAAGTTAAGAATAGGTAAATAACTTGAATAGACATTTATCCAAAGAGGATATAAAAATGACTAACAAATATATGAAAAGATACTCAACATTACTATTCATTAGGGATATGTAAAATCAAACCACAAGATACCACTTCATACCCACTAGGATGGTTATAATTTTTTTAAATGTAAAATGACAAATGTTGACTAGGCTGTGGATAAATTGGAACTTTTGTGCATTACTGGTTGGAATGTTAAATACTCCTTTCATTGTGAAAAGCAGTTTCTCAAAAAGTTAAACATTAAATTACTATAAGACCTAGCAAGTCCATTGCTAATTATATGCCTAAAGAATTGAAAGCAGGTATTCTAATAAAACCTTACACAAAGATGTCCGCAGCAGCACTATTCTCAATAGCCAAAAGGTGAAAACAACCTAAATGTACATGAATTAGTGAATGGATAAGCAAAATGTAATGTGTATCCATGCAATGAAATTTTTTTCAACCTGATAGATACTAAAACATGGATGCTCAAAAACATTATACTAAGTGAAAAAAGCAGACACATAAAGTCACATACTGTATGATTTCATTTATTTGAAATATCCAGAATAGGTAAATCCTTAGAGACATAAAATTGGTTAGCAAGCAATTACCAAGAGCTGAGCGAAAAGAAGAATCGGGATTACTGCGTAATGGATTTCCTTTCAGCTGATAAAATGTTTTAGAACTAGAAATAGGTGTTGGTTGCACAATGTGTGAATATACTAAATGTCACTGAATTGCATGTTTACTTTAAAATGATTCATTTTATGGCATGTGAATTTTACCTGAATTAAAACCTAGAGTAGCTCTCCCTTGTTGATGAATAAAGTACAAATGCCTTACTTAATCTGACATTCACTACTTTTTATTGTCTGGTTCTGCCTCTTTCCAGCCCCTTCTTCTTCCACATTCCAAACTCATAATGGATGTACTGGTAACTGTTTCAATCATCTAATCTCTCACTTGCCCCCACACCTTTGCCTTTTCTTGCCGTTTGTGACCCCCCACACTTTGTATGTAAAATGCCCTTTCTTTCCCTTTCCTCCTTTGATAGGCCAACATTTATTTCTTCAAGATTCTGCTTAGATGTAACCTCTGGGAAACATTTCTTAGTTCTCGCCCCCAAGTTTAATCCCTAGCTCTAGCTAGAGTATGAATTTCTAACCCTGGGCTCCCATAATACCCTTTGCATATTGCATTAGTCACACTGTCTTCTAATTATCTTCCCCTCCAAACTGTGAGTTTCTCCAGAGCAGAAATTATGCCTTTCATCTCTATTAAAAGCTCCTGGCAGTGGTCCTGGCACACAGCACATGCTCATGAAGTGTTGAATTGTTAAGCTGGATCAAACTTTTTCAAGCATGATGTTTTCCTCATGTGCTTCCTCCCTTGTTTGAGAATTGGCCTTCCTCTGTTTCTTCACCTCAGACCACAATCTAATATATTCAGTCCCCTCATCATTGTGGGTAGGTGGTCACCAGGAGACCTGGGACTGTATGTCTGGACCTTGACAAATACATGTCCTCTCAGAAACAGTTTAATATCTATGCCCTTTTCTGCTAGATCAGGAATATCATCTTTATTCAATGGTATATAAAAGGAGAACATGAGGACATTGGAGTCAAAAGAGCAAAGTTCAAGTTCCTATTGCTCCATTCATGTACACAGCCTTGGCAAAATCACCTATGCCCTATGGCAGAGGCCCCCAACCTCTGGGACCACAGACCTGTGCCCGTCTACGGCCTGGTTCAGCAGCTGGTGAGCGGTGAGTGAGCAGAGCTCCACCTTCTGTCAGATTAGCAGAGGCATTAGATTCTCCTAAGAGTGGAAACCCTATTGTGAACTGTGCATTTCAGGGATCTAGGTTGTGCACTCCTTATGAGAATCTAACGCCTGATGATTCCCAATGTCAGTGGAAAAATTGTCCTGCACAAAACCAATCCCTGATGCCAAAAAGGTTGGGAACTGCTGCCCTATGGGATTCATTTTCCTCATCTATAAAATAAGAATAAAAATAAGTGCTTTGTCTTAGTCACAGAACCACTTGAGGATTAAAATGAAATAAAACAATGCATTCACATAGATCATATTTTTAAGTGGTATACACTTCAAATTTGTTCAAACTCATTTACAATAGAAACTTGACAACAAAGTCTATCCAGATTGACCACCTACTTAGTCATGGTCGGTAATTTTTTGCATAATGCAAATAATTAAGTTAAAATTCCAACATGGTATAGAAATGTGAATGCTTACTATGTATTTATCTCCATCATCTCCCTAAGGCAGCATTATTAAAACTTAGTCATAGAAATAGTAATGATCTTGGGAGTTTCTGACCCATACACATGAACAACTGAGGTAAGCTGGAGAATCTGGTTCATCCTGCTATCCTGGTACCTGATCAATGGCTTTATTGTTGGGAAATGGTCTGGTGTAGAAGAGCTAAGCTATGCCCACGCTTATCACACAATGAAAGCTGCTTGGACTCCTTCCCAGGTGATTTACCAAAAAATTCTTAATAAATGGCAACCTAACTTGAAATTGGAATAAAAAATCCTAAGAAAAGGGAGTTGTTCAATTTTATTATGTTACAGGGATATATTATTTCATACTTTTTCAATAAGTTTTATATATATTTATAATTAATTAATATGATTAATTTTTTTTTAAGTCAAAGTCTCACTCTGTCACCCAGGTTGGAGTACAGTGGCATGCTCACAGTCACTGCAGCTTCAATCTGCTGGGTTCAGGTGATCCTTCTACTTCAGCCTTCCAAATAGCTGGAACCACAGGCATGCACCACCATGCCTGGCTGATTTTTTGATTTTTTGTAAAGACGAGGTCTCGCCATGTTGCACAAGCTGGTCTTGAACCCCTGAGCTCAGACAATACTCCAGCCTCCAACTCCCAAAGTGCCAGGATTATAGGTGTGAGCCACTGCACCCAACAAGTTACATTTTTTAAAACTTTATTCTTGCACTGAAATACTTTATAATTTCCATTTTGTGACTCCAGCAGAGATGACTTAAAAGAGACACCTTAACCTATCCATTCATCATAAAAACCTAGAGTCAAATAAGATTGATCACCTCTCCCAGTAATTATTTTCCCTGTTAATAGTTAGCTTATAACTATAGAAAAATAGATAAATAAGAATAAAATTAAGTGATTAATTAGGCTCTTTTTTTAGCTTTCTGCTATAAATAAAAATTGAATCCAGTTTAAATGAAGTGATTCCCAGTGGGGACCAAAGGGAGGCCCAAACTTTACCTGTACAATGTTCACATGTATACCTAATCCCGAATTGTAACCTCACATCTTTAAATTTAAAAAAATAAAGTGATTCTTGTCATAACCCTCATAGGAGCATAAGCTAGTCTAAGAAGTTCCAAACCATGCATGTCAGGACAGTTTGGCAAAGTAAGAAGGAAATCACAACTACAAAATAAGAAATACTGCCTCCTACTTTCAGGTACCAAACAATCTGAAAGCTGGTCTCTTTCCATCAGAATTAAGAGTTGCTTATATAACTTGTTCTTCCCTAATCTTTTCCCTACCAACAAAGCAAAGCAGAATCAGAGAGAAGAAAGTAAATGAGACCTAGAGACAAATCTTTGCTGGTTTGCAAACAGCAGCTTACAATTTACAAAGAATGTTCTCAAGGAAAGCAAACTTTACATTCCAGCTTTGCTTGAATCTGTGCAGTAGTAAACTGGTGACAGCAAGAGCTTGAGCAATAGAAACATAATGCCTAGGGCTTATCTAAATCTAAGTTTGGACTCAAATGTAAATATTGACATGTTACTGACTCTCCACAAAAATTAATACAAAACCTGCAAACCTGCATGGAGCAGTAAGAACGATGAACTAGAACGATCAAAGAAGATGGAAGGTGTGTATTTTTGAGAGACGATATTGGAAGTGAATGTTGAAGTAGTACTGTGTATTATGTTTTAAATAATTGTTCAATAAACTCTAAAATATGACAGCTAAGGAAGACTTTTCCAGCTAGTCCCAGTTATTTTTTCTCTGACCTTTTCTCCTAGCACTTGCTCCAACCAAATGACAGCCATAATGCCACAAACATGCCTTTATCCAGGTCATACCCTTAGCAAATCCCTACTCTTTCTTCATGACTCATTTCACTTGTCATTTCTGTAAATCTATCTTTGATCCCCCAGACATTCTACTTCATGGTATCTCACAGAGCTATATTTATTTCCCTATTAAAGCATTTATCACACTGAATTGAAGCTCCTTGGAGTACTCGTCTGCTTCCTATGTCTTTTCTATTTTTGTTTCTTAGACTTAGCAAACTCTCCAGCATTGAGTAGGGTTCACAGATGTTTGCTGAACAAATAGTGAATGTCTCACTCCTCTTCTAGACAGCCAGCTATCTATCTCCCCAACTGCCTTGAAATGGCAGTCCCATGTCCTACAGAAAGTCCAGGTCTGTAATCTTTGAGATACTAACATAGGGTCCAGTAGGTAAGATTTAATTGCAAGGTCTTACCAGCAGCATTAACTGTGGCTATAAGGAACATCCTAATTACCTAGCAAAAGCCCAAATTATACAAACTTCTAGTCTATGCTATCAGTGAACTTATATAAAAAGAGATCAAAATGTAGACAAGGAAGTCTGAAGATATATTCGTGTATGTTGTGCTCTATGCATGGGTGGTAGAAAAGAAGAAAAGTAACTAGAAGAAATAAACACTACCCTGCATGATTAACATTCTTCAGCAGAATTTTTAGACAAGATTTTTTATGAGGGTTTATAGAGAAGGGTGGGAATAAATACCTGATTTGTTATAGTTGATTTTTATAAAATATATATATAATCTGCACAGTCATGGTCTGTTATTCCTGAAGTACTGGTTTGTTTTGCTTCCCAGCCTCATCCATTTCCTGCCTTACTCTCCTCCTTGCTCTCTGCTGTCTTAAATGCATTACATCACCTGACTTCCTTGCCCTCTGGCTTCCAGGTGGATCAGACACATGAGATTCACCAGCTGAGATCAGAGGGCAAGGTATCTATTCGCCCCGCACCCTCCCACTCAGAGTTCTGACAGTGGCTGCATTCCACAGCAACCCGCCTCCCATGGCTCCAGCTCTCCCCAGACTCAGAATCCTGTTCTCAGTTGATAGCACCTCTGTTTTCTGGAAGGAGCCTGACTGATACAATGTTCACTTGCCCACAGCTGGGAAAGTATGTGAATAAAAGAAATGCTGCTTGGGAGCTTTTATTTCTTGCTTTGTAGTGTCTTCCACTGAGCAGTCCCTCCACTAAAACTTATAATACTGAGGGGAGATTGTAAGGGTTGAGAAGGGCAGTAACTAGAAATATCTGTTATAAGCCCATTGATTTTTGCCCATTTCAGAAGGATCACAAGTTTTGGTGGAACAGCGGACAGTTCCTCCTGGTGATTGTTTTGAACACTGACAATTAGACTTCACCAAGCGTGCATTGGTGGAAGCCTCATCCCTGTTTACTCCTACAACTGAGCTCCTTAGAAAAGAACTGTACAACTGCGACTCGCTTCCATTCAATTCAATAAACCTGTTTTAAGCATCTTTGCGATTCATTAATGTAAAAAAAAAAGTGACTATCTTGGGGGGGCCTGTATGGCCATGTGTCATCTGTGTAAGATTTTACTTGTGCTCTTTTGTTTAAAAACACTTTGGATTCCCTTGAGATTATTATGATGCAGAACCATATTTTCAAAAAGATTCCTCAGTTCTTGCCAGTAAAAGCTCATCTGATCTCTGCTCATTTTTCAAAAATGGCTTGAGTTTCCTCATTACTGGCACCATCTCATCCCTCCCTTTCTGGCTGCTGAATGCTCATAGCAGATTCCACAGGCGTGGGGATAATGTCGTCTGTCACTTAGAGAAAGGCAGATTCTTCTGGGAGTTAAAGGCAATGAATTCCAGAAAATGTTTTTCAGATGTTTGGGGCTTAATGAAACACAGGATATGCACTGCCAGGTAGCACCAATGTTCATTTTTAAGCTTTCCTTATGTTACCATATATTTGCCTAAAACACTGCCTTATGTTTCTTTGCCTTTCGTTTGCCTACATTTCTGTGCGATACTCCTAAGACTCCAGACTCTTTAAAGCCCATTTAAAAAATAGCCACCAACAAAAGAAAGATTTTTTTTTAAAAAGCCCTCGGGCAACTACATCCAGGTAGGAGAAAAGAATTTAATTTGAGGTTCAGAAGAAATTGGGCTTACAAGAATTCCAAATATGGCCCTGTGCTACATGCTTGAGAATTCCTTTGTACAAATGGCCTTCTTGTATTAAAATACCAGTTTGAGATATAAATGATATCTATAATATCAACTATTTTTATAGCCACAGATCCTGATATTATTGCAGTAAATAGCCATTCTTGCCTCTGGGTCCCTGAAAACCTGATTTTTCTGGAGGCTGATGACTTTGAGTCAGCAGTCTTTCTCTGGATTTCTGTAGCAACCTCGGAGGCCATTGTTCCACACCTGACTCAGAGGGTCAAAAGACAACACTTTCTTAGCCTTTAATCTACCTGGAGTTCACCAGTAACAAGTGTGGTTGGTATAACAAGAGGGAAAGAAGTAGCACCACTCTTGCCTTGGGAATATTTTAGAAATCAGAAGTACTACAGACAAGGAAACCTGGGTCCATGTACAGAGGCCATTTTGACACACGATTTGGAATAGCCAGACAAGAATGCAGCCTACGGGAGTTTATTTCACTCTTCATATTGTGTGTCTTGTGAGAAGCCCTCGAATCAAGGATGTGATCAAAAAGAGTTTGAGTTCATGCTACCGCAAAGCCTTTCTACATTGCCATGCCTAGGAGCATGTTGGTTTACAATCATGATGACCACTGCAGTCCATATATTGCCTGTCGCCATCTTGTATTATAAAATTAATTAAGCAGTTATTGAGTCTATGAAACAATATCTATATATCGCTATACCAGATATCTTGGTGGAGGAATAGCGATACATAACCAAATATAGTTTCTAACTTCAAGTTTTCCATTGGCTAAGAAAAGCAGCCATAATCAAATGATATGGGTTGGGGGAAATAAATAAGTATATAACCCCAAATACAAAATAACACAGTACATGTTGACTCCTTAGAGCTAAGGTTGATAACTATGTTAGTAACAAGAATGGGATTGAGATCGGAAGGCCTCCTGTCACGTAATCGACTTGTGTCTCTCAGGCAAAACTGATCTTTGAGAAAATTATATCCCAGAGCTCCTACCAAGCCCTTCCAGAGAACTGCTGTTTAAGTCTTCTTCATGCTTGCTGAGATGCTTTGTTTAGATAAATGGTATACTGAGCTTTAAGATAGATGCGATTTTCCTCTCTTTTTTCTTTAATAATTCTACTTTGCTCAGAACTCAACATCTTTAATATCTGATTCAAGTTCTTCCAAAGCTAAGGAAATAGTTTCAAAGTGTGTTTCAAGTGCCTTCTATGTAAAAATCAATGAGGTACATGCTAAAATTTAGTCTTCTGGGCTACACCACCTTCAAGACTTACAAACCTAAAATATCTGGTGGAATAACACCAAAATTTTAATTCTAATGAAATCTCAGGTTATTATTATATTCCCACCACCAATAGTTTGAGGACCACCGGTTTAGGGCTTATGCTGATTTTTGTAGGCATCCTTCTAACCCTAATTTGACAATAAAATCTGCATTAAGAAGCATTCCTAGCTGGGCTTGGTGGCTCAGCCTGTAATCCCCCTTTGGGAGGCTGAGGTGAGTGGATTGCCTGAGCCCACAGGTTCGAGACCCGCCTGGGCAGCGAGACCTCATCTCTACAATAAATAA
>NW_007258186.1:69103-72153 GCF_000164805.1 Carlito syrichta | reverse complement strand
GGGCAACTTGGCGAGACCTCATCTCTACAATAAATCAAAAAAATTAGCCAGGCATGGTAGAGTGCACCTGTAGTTCCAGCTACTTGGAAGGCTGAGGCAGAAGGATCGCTGGAGCCCAGCAGGTAGAGGCTGCAGTGGTCGGGAACATGCCACAGAACTCCAGTCTGGGCGACAGAGTGACTTCAACTCAAAAAAAAAAAGCAGACGCATTCCCTCTAGTTGCTTCTTCTCTATATCACAGGGATTCTTAGCCTCAGACTCATGGATTTCTACAGGATTCCTGGATGGGCTTCAAGACGTGCTTAAAGGCTCCTGAATACACATGCAGAATGGTGAACAGGTGCATATTTTCTTGGGGGTACCTTCAGACTATCCAAGAGGCTCTAGGATAGAATATTTGAACCACTGCTTTATGCAGCTGGTGATATGTCAACTCTAGGTGCTCACTGCTGAAATTAGGTTTTCCTCTGGAGTCAATACACACATGGGTACTAAGTAACTTAAGCAACAGAATTCTCAGGCTAAGTAATAAAAATAATCAGCATTTATTGAGCATCCTGGGTGATTATGATGCATTGAACACATATTTATCTCTCATAACAACCCTTTAGCCCTTTAAAATGAAAAGTAGCATTATCTCTGTTTCAGTTTCTGAAAACAGTAATTATGGTTAATATTTATTGAGCACTTACTATTTGCCATATACTATTCTGAGTGCTTTACATATACAAGCTCATTTCATTCCTACAGCACTGCTGTAATTTTTACAACAACTCCATGAATCTATAAATTAAGTTATACTATTACCTCCATTGCACAGATGAGGAAACTGAGACTGCATGAAGGCCCCTTCTCTTGTCTCTGTATCACTAATAATAACAATAATAGCTAATCTTCACTGAACTCAGTATGTGCCAGACACTATTCTCAGCACTTATTGAGGAGGAACCTAGGGCACAGAGAAGTCAAGTAACTTGCCCAAAGTCATCCAGCTAGCAGGAGACACCCAGGCTGGTTAGAGAGCCCACACACAAGCCATGCACTCTACTGCCACATGTTCTAGCCTCTACCTTCTTGGATGATTGTTGATTCAGTAGGCCTAAGTTTCTGTAGATGCCTACCTCTAGTCTAAAGGGTCCCTTTTGTTTCTTCCTTTTAAAGTTCCAATTGCATCACAGGCTCCTGGGCTTGGCCCCCAAGTTTCCACACTCATCCTCATGGCCACCTTGTGCTGCACATGCATCCTGGGTGACAGTGTGCCAGGTCAGCCTCAGCTCTGTCCCAGTTCCCAAACTACAGAAGGTCACACCTGTCGCTCAGGGATGTCAGAGCTTTCAGCTGCCTTTTATGATCACAGACACAATAGCATCCGACAGCTCTGCTTACTTGCAGGAGAGCTGGGTGGGCAGTATCACATTTCAAATATTGCCTCTGTGTAATGTTCTGAGACCATTCAGAGCCTGGTTTAAAAAACAGTGACGACTCTCCTTGGAGCTGGAGCTGTTGATTTTGTTAGGTGAGATCACTTGAGGAATATAAAATGCAAGAGAAAGAGTAGCAAAGAGGAAAAACAATAGACGAATATATAGGGTCAAACAAAAGTCATGATGCAGAGTAGGAACTGCCTGACCACAGGGTTCCGCTCAGTTTAAACCTAGGATTTAAGAGCTCACGGAATTAATCAATTTCTACTTGTTTCAATTCCCTCTCAATTGTATAATGTTTATTTGCACAGTGGCTCTTTGTGTGTGTGTGTGTGTGTGTGTGTGTGTGTGTGTGTGTGTGTGTGTGTGTGAAAGAAGTTAAACTCTTAAAAAAAAAACCTGACAGTAGCCCATATCTCTCTGCTCAGCACACACACCCACCCCACAAAGGTTTTGTGTTCAAAGCACACATTTGTATGCCTAACCATCGATTTATGCTGGGCTTTTAATGTTATGCAAGACTTTTTCCTTCCTTTACTCACCACTGAGTGATTGTGCTGATTCAACACTTTATAGACACATCAATTTTCCTTTAGAAGCTGTGCCGAGAATGTGTGACTCCCTGGGCCAGTTTCTTATTGAAATCAGATGATGCAGAAAGTATCATCTCACAGTTCAGTGATAGGCTGCCCCCTAGTGAAAATTTTCAACTACACATTCAACCTATACATTTTTTATTGCAAATACTCTGTCAAGAGGTTTCTTGACACAAAGGAGAAATGTCCTTCAGTTACAGAGGATGTGACAAGATAGAGTAATTTAATCTCCTGCCTATTTTCTGTATATTTCAGTGTTCTGTTAAGTTTTCTTTGACAATTTAAGATTTCTCTGTTTTCAACATACAGTAATGCACCCCGTAGTGATGTTTCAGTCAACAAAGAACCATATATACAAAGGTAGCCTCATAAGATTATAATTGAGCTGAAAAATTCCTATCACCTAGCGACGCTGTAGCCGCCATAACATCATAGCACAGTGCATTCATCACGTGTTTGTGGTGATGCTGATGTAAACAGATCTGCTACACTGCCAGTCATATAAAAGCACAGCACATACAATGATGTACACTACATAATATTTGATACAACTTTGTAGTTGGTTAATGTATTTACTATACTCTATACTCTTTATCATTATTTTAGAGTGTACTTCTACTTAGGAAAAAAATTAACTGTAAAACAACCTCAGGCAGGGCCTTCAGAAGGTTTTCTAGAAGAAGACATTGTTATCGCAGGAGGTGACAGCTCCATGCATGTTATTCTTCCTGAAGGTCTTCCAGGGGGACAGAATGTGGAGGTGGAAGAAAGTGACACTGATGGCCTTGACCCTGTGTAAGCCTAGGCTAACATGTGAGCTTGTATCTTAGTTTTTAACAACAGCAACAAAAAGTTTAAAAGATTAAAAATTAAAAATTAATTTTAAGAATAGGAAAAAGTAGCCGGGCTCAGTGGCTCAACCTGTAATCCCGTGCCTTTGAGAGATTGAGGTGAATGGATTGCCTGAGCCCGCGGGTTCGAGACCCGCCTGGGCAGCGAGACCTCATCTCTACAATAAATCAAAAAATCA
>NW_007258186.1:53630-69083 GCF_000164805.1 Carlito syrichta | reverse complement strand
AAAAAAAAAAAAAAAAAAAGAATAGGAAAAAGTTTATAGAATAAAGATATAAGAAGGGAAATATGTTTGTACAGCCGTACAACATGTTTATGTTTTAAAATAAGCGTTATTTTAAAAGAGTTTTAAAAAATTAGGTTTATAAAGGAACAAAGCTATAGCAAGCAAAGATTAGTTTATTATTGAAGAAAGAAAAATATTTTGTTATAAATTTAGTATAGCCTGTGTATACTGTTCAGTGGTTATCAAATCTGCAAGCATGTATAAAATGTCCTAGGCCTTCATATTCACTCACCACTCACTCACTGACTCGTGCAGAGTAACTTCCAGTCCTGCAAGCTCCATTCATGGTAAATGCCCTGTATAAGCAAACCGTTTTTTGTGTGTGTTACATGCCATATTTTTACTGTAATTTTTCTATGTTTAGATACACGAATACTTAACACTGTGTTACAATTGCCTACAGTATTCTGTACAGTAATATGCTGTACAGGTTTGTAGCTAGAAGCAGTAGCTATACTGGCTTTGGTGTATAGTAGACTGTACCATTTAGGTTTGTGTAAATACACTCTATGACGTTCACAATGATGAAGCTGCCGAGCAACGTGTCTCTCAGAACACGTTCCTGTCATTAGCAATACATGACAGCCAATAAAAATATCCTCATGGAACTAAGTGAAAGAAGCTTAAACCAGTGCCTTACCCTAGTGAGCTGTGTCTTTCCATTTCTACGTATTTTATTTGTTGTTTTGTGGTCTTTTCTCCTATCTAGGATAGCTGTGCAAAGTAAACAATTTTGCCATACCAGCATTCGAACTACTTCAGTGTTCAATGCCTGTTTTTAACAGAAGTTTAATATTCGTCCTCTTGCCAGTCTATGAGATAATTCGCATGAAGCATTTGAACAGTGCCTTAAATGGAAAGTCTGAGACATAGTCATTGCTACTATGATTATAGAATTATCCATTTTAGAGAAAACATTTTGAATATTAAACAAGAATACAGTTAGTGCTTTGTTTGCAGGTTACTTTTGCATTGTTGTGCAGAGGTAAGATTGCTTGTTTGTTTGTTTGTTTATTTGTTTATTTGTTTATTGAGTTAGAGTCTCACTCTGTCACACAGGCTGGAGTGCAGTGGCACACTCACAACCACCCCAGCATCGACCTGCTAGACTCTGGCAATCTTTCCGCCTCAGCCTTCCAAGTAGCTGGAACTACAGACGCACACTACCATGCACAGGTAATTTTTTATTTTATTGTAGAGACGAGGTCTTGCCCAGTTGCCCAGGCTGATCTCAAACCTGTAGGCTCAGGCAATCCACTTGCCTTGGCCTCCCAAAGTGCTGGAATCACAGGCTGAGCCACCGAGCCCAGCCAGTGAGATAGTTTTGATGACAGGGTTAAACAGAGTCTCTTCATAAAAAGTTGATATTTAGAATCCTAAAAACAGTGGCAAATTGTCCATCTTTGTTATGTATTTCTCTGTTCTGTACTCCTCCATTCATAGTACATCAGTAGAAAGATAGCATGTTGTCTGAATTCGCCTTTTTGAAATTTATTGGATTTAAAGGTAAGAAATTAATGACTGTGAACAATTGTTATAACATGTGAGTGTGTGAAAACTCACTCCTCTCTGCTTTTCTGCTATTTAATTTTGAACGGATGCCATTCTAGATTAGGAGCAGAGGATGCTCTTCATGTTACTTAGGTGGTTATTCCGTGGATTTTAAGATCTCTAGAATCAAAGATCTCTTAGTTGCTCCTATTCTTCTACACTAATGAATACATTCCATTTTATACGTAGCTGAGGGCTAATTTGTGGAATAGGAATTAGTATACTTATTAGAGACACGATTAGTATACTTATTAGAAGTAATAAGACTTAGCTCAGAGAAGTCATGTCACTTTCCCAAGGACACAAATCTCATTAACAATCATCAGAATTCAAACCTTGGCCAACGGAAGCCTAGCCCCATGCTCCTTCTCATCAAGGTTACTCTTGATGAGGAGGCTGCTCGTCCTACCCTTGGCTTGTTATTTATTAACTCTTAGAGACATAGGCTGTGTTGTCTCCATTTTAAGAGAAAATATGACATCAAGAAAGAATAAAAAGTCAGGAAATACACACAAAGGTCAGCCTTTCCCCACCATGAGTGTTCAGATGTTGTAAATTAAGGAAAGCTGCTCTCACTGATCCTTGAGAAGAATGAATGAGAGAGTCCCTTAAGAAGTGAGGACTGGCAGTGTCTCTCCTCAGTGATTCTCCTCAAGGTTGTACGTTTCTTCCCAGTCATGAATAAGTTATGAAGGTAAAATTTCTCTACTTACATAGAGATGTTGTAATAATGGAAAAATTCAGGTAGACATTGTAGTATCAGAAACAACAAACAAGCTGCCCCCTTGTGGGATTACTGTATCATGCCAGCTCAAGAAATCTACTCAAATGACAAGGGCCATAAACTGTGACTCAAAATTGGGTTTGAAACTGAAATTTCATGGCTGAGGGAATATTGGCAATATTTTCTCCTTCAGTTATTAAGTTGGATGAGGTTTTTCTTGAGGGGTGAGGTTTTTAAAACTTCTTGTTGTTTTGTTTTGTGTTTTGTTCCACTACCTACATGCTTAGGATAAATAACAATAAACTTGCTTTGGGATGTTTTGAGACCTTACTAGAATGTGTAACCTGGTTTTTTTGTTTTTTTTTTTTTTTAACCATAGCAAGGTGATCTGTGGTTATTTTTCTGTTTTTGAAAAATCTGAATTCACTTATAAAAAGCAGTAGCTTATGGTCAATTAAGTAATTATTCAGCAAATATACACTTGGTTTTTTGAGGAGGAATATACTTCCCTCCTCCTTGTTGTTGAGTTTAGCCATGTGACTTGCTGTGTCTAGCGTAGGGTGGGTGAAGTAAGAATGTCCCAGCTCAGGCCTAGACCTTGTAAGACATTATGTGTCTCAGCTTACCCCTCCTGTACCCCTATCTTTGCCTCAAATAGTTACTAATCCAAGAAGACATGTTACGGCAGTTCTACATCCAATCCACAGTTTGAGCCAAGCCCAACTAAACGCATTGAAATTAGTAAAGTTCCAGCTGACCAGCAGACAAAGATGAATAAATGCTTGCTGTTGTACCTACTTAGTTTTGGGGTGGTTTGTTATGCAGCGTTATTTTGGCAATAGTTGACCTATACAAAGCCTAACAACACAGTAAAATTTGCATCTTAGTGGATTCTACATTGTTTAAGCAGTACAATTCACTTCTCAAGTATCAGGGAATCATATAACTGGTCACCTTGGTTGTAAAGACCGCAGTGAAGAATGGGAAGAAAGCAAAGCTAGTCCCTGACTTACCAAAACAGATGCCCTATGGTCTGCGTACAAATACCTGCACACTTTATTCATAGCAGAGACTCTCACTTAAAGTCTATTTACTGTTACTTTAACAGGTTTTGCTATCTACTTTTCCAACCACTTTACAGCAGGCAGGGAGCAAAGGAGCTAGAAGCAAACTTGCTGGTGACAAGGGAAAAAATGACTGCATCAGTGAGGGAGGAGACAGAAAAACCACAAAAAGACAACACCAGAATTCAAAATCAAATGTGTCAAGTTTCCCAACTAGTAACAAATAAGATAGGGAAGTTAATGATCAATTAGAAAAAAAGGTCTTCAAGAATTGCTTAAAATAGTACTTTTTTTAAACCTTTAAATTTTTAATTTTAAAATTGTTGGGTACAATTCAGGGTTAAATATACAAATATTCATTGTGCAGATACCCTTGTTGATGAGGAAAATAGTAGTTCTTAGTGTTTTTAGATCATGTTCATTTTTAAAAACTTGTAAAAAATTATGAGTTCTCTCTCAGAAAAATGTGCATGAGACAATCCTACAAAATTGTCCACATAGTTTTAAGCAGTTCAGAAACATCTTAGAATTGATTCATAAACCCTAAGTTACAAGTCACTAATTTAAAATAAAAAATAGTCTTAGTTTCAAAAGGTATATAATTTAATTATCTGATGTTTTTTATTTTGTGAATTTTTTTTCTGTAAAACATTATTCCAGATAAATGAGGTGTCCTGGAATTCATAAAGCTGCAAGAGGCCTTCCCCAGTCACCACCCCATTACTGGCTAGAATGGCCCCAGAGAAATTAATAATCTTTCCATTTCCAAAGACTGCATGGTGTTTTTTAGTGGTACATTTTCACATCTCTCAACTTTGTTCTTATGAACCTTAAGCTTATGAGAGCTCTGTAATTAGATCATTCTTCTACACTCTTATAATCTTAGCTTCTGTGTCACTGGTTCATTGCTTGCTGAAAAAATGGAAGCCATTGGAGCCATTTTCTTCTTTTTGCTGATATAATAAGGGATTTTTTTTTTTTTGCCATGCTTACTCCTAACCTTTAATTTCTTATGTGAAATATGAGACATCCATTTTGCTTTTGCTTATGGAAACTCCTAATATGTAAGTAGTTATTAAGTTTTTCATCTCAGACTCCTGAACATTTATTTCTACAGCCCCTTATTCTTGCACCCTAAAAGAGTCCCAAACTGTTGTGATTGATATCACAACAGTTCAGTATTCTGCAGCTACACCTGGTTCACTCTAAGATCAAATTTACAGATTTTGAAGACCAAGGTGGGAGTAAGGCAATGATTCTTTTAAAAGAAATTATTTCAAGTTTTATTATCCATTTTCTCACACAACACATCAAATCATTTGAAATAGAGGGTGCAAAGCAAGGGAACTTAGAAATTGTTTAGTCCAAGTTCTCCTTTACATTAT
This sequence comes from Carlito syrichta, assembly GCF_000164805.1. Classification (NCBI taxonomy): domain Eukaryota; kingdom Metazoa; phylum Chordata; class Mammalia; order Primates; family Tarsiidae; genus Carlito; species Carlito syrichta. The sequence goes on along the minus strand of NW_007258186.1, from coordinate 64,299 downwards.
CAACCAAAGACTAAATTTAAGGACCCTGGAGTAATAATCCAGTACTGTTGCTAATGTGGGACACATTCTTCCCTTCTGTTTATTATATTAGGGGTAAAAAAAAGTGATATTTGAATAGTATCTTGGATCATTTTCTAACAAAAAGGTATCCTTCTGTCCCAGAGACTCTTTAGAAAAAGTATTGATATCATGGTACCATTATCATTAATAAAATACATTTTTGTTATTACGTTTTCAAAACACATTTTTGTGCTGAAAGAAATTATAAGCAATTATGACATTTTCCAAAAAGGGAAGAGAAATGACGTTTGTTGTGTGTCTACTATGTACTTGGTATTGAATTTGATCACTTGAAAACACTTATCTCATTAAGTCCCATAGCATCTCATGAGGTAAGAATTATTATCCCCATTTTATAGATAATGAACCTGAAATGAAAAAAATGAAGTGACTTGCTCAAGGTCACACTTCATAAGTTACTGAGCAAAATCAAAACCTGGATCTGTTTCATTTTCATTATATCATTTTTTTCTTTTTCTTTTTTCAGAATAGAAGTGACAGAGAGGTTTTGATAGGCTTTCTGAAAAAAGGAAAAGTATTATTTATAGAAAAGGATTAGTATTTTTCTTTGTAAGTCCAAAAAATGAGATTCATATCAATGTGTGAAAATAATAGGAGGCAGATTTGGGTTCAATATTAAAATGTTGATGGATATTCCTAAGATTGTAAATGTCCACCAAGTTCTGAAATTGATGAAAACAAACCCACACATACACAGGGCTAGGACTATGAGAACTGACAGGACTGCCTTATGATTAAGGGAGAACAGACATGGGGTGCGAGGGGCCTGAAGTAGTCTTACAGATTCCTGTGCCCCAATTGAAATGTGGGGAACAAACCAATGCCTTCCCCCAAAGTCAAGTGTTTGAACACAGTTAAGAGAGGGCTAGAAAGACTATGAATAAAGAGAACTCTGTGAGTCTAGGCCAGCAGTAATCAGTATGACTCACTGAGTCCCACCTATGAGGTGAAAACATTTTTCACATAAATACTAAGATGATGTTTGCCTTTTTCACAGTGCTGATATTATTGGTGTGTTAAACTGCTGGTACCTTAGCAGGAATTAAGGCAGTGGCACCAAATTTTACAAGTTGGCACTGTCTTCTTTATCACCACACACTCACATTATTTATTTGTTTGTTTGTTTTTTTGAGTTGGAGTCTCACTTTGCTGTCCAGGCTGGAGTGTAATGGCATGATCACAGCTCACTGCAGCCTCAACCTCTGAAACTCAGGAGATCCTCCTGCCTCAGCCTCTCAAGTAGCTAGGCCTACAGGTGTGCAACTCTAAGCTCAGCTAATTTTTAAAATTTTTTTTTTGCAGCGATGAAGTTTCGCCATGTTGCCTAGGCTGATCTCCAACTCCTGAACTCAGACAATCCTCTCACCTCAGCCTCCCAAAGTACTAAGATGAGGCATGAGTCATCACGCTTGGCACTCACAGTTTTTTAAAAAGGTTGTTTACTTAAGAATGTCTTTGATGATGCAGTGCAAAATAAAATTTTATTACATTTCTTGAGTGTAAGTGTTTTTACTAATCTATGTGATGAAATAGACAGTACACATAAAGCACTTCTCCTGTATTCCTAGGTGTCATGGTTATAGAAAACAAATGCGGGAGTGCAAGCAGAGTGGCAAGTTGAACCAGCTCCCTTTTTCCCAGAGTGTCATTTTTATTCCCACAAAAGACTAAAAGATATATTATGGTCTGTCAGACTTTGATATTTTCTCAAAAATAAACCAAGTGATCCTGACATGTCAAAGAAAACAACTGTAAGAATTTGTTGCCTATAACTCAACTCTTGCTTTCAAGTAAAATTAGAATTTTTGAAAACTTGTATCCACTACTGTGAGCCTGACAGTATTTAAAGATTTTTCTCATGAAATAGATGATGATATTAATGAAGGTGAGTTGACGTTATATGATGAAATGTATCTGCATAACTGAGTGAGCCAATTTTCCAAATGACCAGGGTATGACGGATTTTAATGTGACAAAAAACAAAATGTTTATTGCCATGGTTTCAGCTTCCACATTGAAACTAACCTTCAAGAAACTATCACTTGTTGAGTTTTGGTTTAGTATTAAAGAAGAATGTGAACAGTATCTGAAAAGACTGTTAAATACTCCTCTCTTTTCCAACTACATATCTGTATGAGGCCAAATTGTCTTCATGTGCTTCAATCAAATGAGGATATAACAACAGATTGAATGCAGAAACAAATATAAGAATGCAGCTATTTTCTATTAAGGTAGATATTAAAAAGATTTGCAGAATGTTTTTTAAAAACTACTCAACATTAAGTTTTTATTTTGAAAAATATAATTCTTTTCATAAACAATATTTATATTAACATGTGGTCAGATTAGCTTTGGAATGAAGTAATACATATTTCAAAATTCTCCATTTTAATTTCCAACATTATGAATATCGATAGACATAACACACACAAAAAAATTATTGGGGTGTCAATAACATTTAATAGTGTAAACAGCTCCTGAAACCAAAAATTTAGGAACTGCTGGATTAGGTTGATCATCTGAGATAAATGGAAACTTGAACATCCTCGTGGGTACCAATGTAAAAAAATGACTGTACTCAGGAATCAGACAGGACTGTGTATCATGGTAGGTGCCAACACAGTGCATTTCTCCAGGACCAGACAGATGCCTCCCAGAAGCCTGATACTGTGTGAGTATGCATGGCCTTAAAGTCTACCACCAGGGAGATAGATTTGGCTGAAATGGTTTAAAACCTGAAATGACTAAGACACCTGGATGTGACTAGATTCATTTTTATGCCCCTAGGTAGATTTGGGACATAGGTCAGACATTCCTATTTAATTATTGAGAAACAAATCAAGTTTTGTTCTTTGCAAACCTCACTTTAATAGCTTTGAAACATCTTGCCCACTAACAGCCCCCAAGCAGAAATCAAATGACTACTAAGAAGAGAAGAGATGATGTAGGGGCTTCCTGCCTGGGGAAAACTTAAGACTACAAGTACTCAAAGTCCTCTCTCAAATCTTTGGAATTCTATATAGTCTTTTATTTGATGTTATCAAAAACACTGCCATATAGATAAGACAGTTATAATTATTCAGAGAGAGAGAGAAAAAACAAGACCCAAGAGGCCCAAGTGTACCAGAGGTAGCCAAGGCAGCAGCTCCACTAAAGGCCCCATTAATTAAACAGAAAATGTGTGATCAGCTGGGGACTGCAAATCCTGTGAAATAATTAAATTCCCTCTCACTTCAGCTGAACAAATGTTCACTCCATACCTATCAAGAACAGAGAGAATATTAAGATAAACCAGGATGGTCTCCACTCTCTAGAGACTCTCAGTTCAGGTTGAATGGAGGGTATGCTCCACTAAAAGTAGAATAATGTGCTATAGGAACATCGAGCAAAGAGAAATTAATTTTGACAGTAAGAGTCCCACATAAGCACTCCCAGTCAAGGCTTCCAACTCATAGTTCTGAGTGAAATAGAAACATGTGATCACTGCTCTGTAAGCCTCCTCCCAGTGGTGAGGCTGGCCACTGAGTTGGGTTTAAGACTGACACCAGTTCTCACGGAGTTTAGCAGAACACAGATATTTCTACTCTGTGTCCCTGGGGACCCCTCCACAGTACTTCACTGCAACCCATCACTCACAGCCCACAATGACATTGGTGCCCAAAGTAATTGGTACAAGTGGTTATTTTTCTTTACATACTCATGAGACTTGGCAGGAGGGAAATGAATTTTGCGTGGGGAAATAACAGTTTGCTAGACCAAATTGCCCCAGCAGTACATCTATTTTCTAGGAGGACTCCAGGCTCTGTGACCTTGGCTGCTGAGCAGAGTGCATTCTTGCCTGAGATGAGTTACTGTTTCCCAAGTCGATTTCCCTACTCTCACCGAGGGTAACCAGCTGCTTTGTATTCTGAAAATATGCCTCCCGGCTGCTTGTCCCACCCAAAGATTGCCATTCTGCTATGTTTCCAAATGCAATTAATATTAAAGCTGTGACTGTTGTAGATGACTGATTGTATTAATCTTTATATTTGGGTTCCAAACATAGTAAATAAATCAAAAAATTTTCTTTTGTTCACAAAGGCATAATTTGTGTTAGGAACTTCAGTCAGTCATCTGAAAAAATACACATATATATTACAGCAGCTGCTATATTTTATATGTTGATTCATCCCACCCATCCACTCACACCACTATCCCCCAGTCTCCCCCACCCCCTGAAAGAACAAAAAAACTCCACACTTGTGTGTTGATAACAAAGTGAAATAAAAAACATATGTCCATGGTCAATAGTATACCAAAAGAGTACTATATAAATCTGAAAAGGCAAGAAAATAATAATACATGCCTTAGTATTTGTTTTTAAATGAAATTCAATTCTCCAAAGGCATAAACTATGGTTTAGTAAATAGAAATTAAGAACTTTTGAGAATGACACCCTCTTTCTTCAGATGTGTGAAAATCTAAATGTCTTATTTATATAGAGGTGTTATGTATTGATTACATTATGTTGACTATCTTGTGATGCAGTAGAACCATTTGATACAGTCTAATTCATTTGGGCTTTGGTGCTAAAATAACATCTGATTTTGCAGAATGTGATGAAGTAATGCTTCAAAGTTGAATTATAGTTGAATATTAAGTTCCAACCCAGAGAGAAGTAGTCCAAAAAGACTATGGTAAATGACAATTCTGTGTGTGACACCATCCTCATCCTGTGATGGATGGACTGTAAGAAAAATTAGGGGCAGAGGTGCCATCACACTGATGCCTTCTCAGGGCATTGATAAGCAAAACATCAGAGATACAAAACTCTCTTGGGAAGATCTGGAAGTACTGATTTAGTCAGGAAGAATGTGAGTCCTACAAGGGTGTTTGTATTGTTTGTCATTTTATCTATGGAGCCTAACAGAATTACATGTGGGAGTTGCTTGATGATTATTACTAAAAGAATGAATGAATTGAATAATTTAAATGGCAAGACAACAAACCAGAACAGATTGTTGTCTCTGGTGGTCCTGGAAGAGTAGGTAAGGCAGGCAAAATATCACTGAACTCCAACCCACAGAGGCATAGTAAAGGGATGCTGGAGGTGGTTCTCACTGACTCTCAAGTCAAACATGTACATATTTTCACAGCTCTCCATTCACTAGCTTTAAGCTGGTATCTTTAAATTGACCGTGGTGGGAGTATACACCATAGAAATTGGCAAACACCATAAATCAGGCTGTTTTCTTAAAAGAGCTAGATTTTTATTCTTTTAAGAGAGCTACACCACTGGTATGGCCACTAAACTTGTGTTAAGTCAGAATTCTATCATCAGAAAGTCCTTGAAATCTTGACTAAAACTGGGAGGAGAAAAGAAGACTGGACCAAAGAAGATAATGAAGAGGTTGTCCACTCTCTTACAAGGCAGTGAAAAACCTTCTGATTTATAATTGGAAACATTAGACTAATATGAAAAGGTCTCAAGTACCTCCAGAAATTATATTTTTCTTTTCCTTCCAGCCCATAGGAACTCATAATTTCAAGTGTTGAATTGGGATCCTAGGTTCCCGTCTGGACTAAATTCAATGACTTCATTAATTGAACAAGTATTTCTTAAGTATGCACCATGCACCATGTACTAGGAATAAAAAATAAAAATTAAAAAACTATGGTAGACCAGTTGCAAATTCCCCCATCCTTCCCTATAGCTACATCCTTTGTGATGTGACATTCCAGCTTCCTCATTAAATGATGACGTTTATTTTCTTCCCATTCCTTGACCTTGAGGTTTTCTTGCAATTTGATTTGACCAACTGAATGGAGAGGAAGTGAATGCACCAATTCTGAGCTTAGGTCTCAAGAGGCTTTGGTCTCTTGACCTCTGCCTCTGCCTTGAAAATAAGCCTAGGGTAGCCTGATGGAGAATGAGAGACTACATGTAACAGAGCCAAGTCATTCAAGTGAAAGTAATTGGGATCCTATGTCTTTCAGCTTCCAATTGGCCCCACAACTAACTGCAGACACGTGAATAAGCCCATCTGAGATGGGCTCACCAAGATCAACAGAATTGAGTCTAGCCAACTGTGTAGATGCTTGTGAAATAATAAATAAGTAATGGTTTTTTAAAAAACAATTTATGGAGCTAAAGTTAACCCTTGAAAGTGAACAATTCAGTGGCATTTAGTATATTCACAATCATCACTTCGTTCTAGTTCCAAAAATATTTTCATCATGCCAAAGAAAACCTGGTACAGCGAGTCCCCTACATACAAACCTTCAAGTTGCAAACTTTTAAAGATGTGAATGTGTGTTCACATGTCCAATCATATAAGTTAATTCAATGCCTGGTGTACATTGTCACATGTGAACAACCTCTGCAAGTGGTTGTGCTTTTGTGTACTTTACTGTGGAGTACTGTATTTTTATTTTAAGCAGCACAGTATTTTTATTTTAAGCACAAGTTGTCTGGAAGCAAGAATAAAAGTAGTGGTGATGTAGCTGGGACTGCTTAAAAGACAAGCAATAACAATGGAAACAAAAGTGAAAACAATTGAGAGGGCAGAGTGAGGCAAAAAGATGGTCGATATCTCTCATACTTATAATATGAATCGTTCAAGCATTGGCATGATTCCAGAAAACAAGATCATGAAATATGTGAAGTCTACTGTGTCAATGACGTTGACAGTAGTATCAAAGAAGCATGAAAAAGTGATAGAGGAAATGAAGAAACTTCTTGGTGTGTAAATACAGGATCAACATCAACATCAAGTCCCACTCAGCTCAATGCTGATTCAAGAGAAAGCTAAAAGCCTTTATGAAGGCTTGAAGAAGAAACATGGCGAAGAATTTTTTAATGCCAGCCATGGCTGGTTTCATTGGTTCAAGGCTACAGCCAACCTTCACAATGTAAAAGTAAGTGATGTGGCAGTGAGTGCAGATACAGTAAGCACCCAGGAATTTTCTGAAGTGCTTCAAGAAATTATTGATGAAAGTGCATATTTACCTGAGCAGGTTTTTAATGTGGATAAGACAGGACTATACTGGAAGAGGATGCCAGACAGAAGTTACATCAATAAGGAGAAAAAGTTGATGCCAGGTTATAAAGCAGCAAAGAATAGGCTAACTCTGTTGTTTGGTAGCAATGCTTCTGGCAATATAAAGCTGAAGTCTTTCTTAGTTTATCATTCAGAGAGCCCTTGTGCCCTAAAAACATAAGCAAGGGCTCTCTTCCTGTTGTGTGGACAAGTAACCCCAAAGCCTGGGTTATACAGGCCATTTTCCAGGACTGGTTTTTCCAACACTTTGTCCCGGAGGTAGAAAAATATTGCTTGGAGAAGGATGTTGCATTCATCACTCTTTTGTTGCTTGAGAGTGCTCTGGGCCTCCCCCCCCCATTCATGGGTGACTTTCACCCCAACGTTAAAGTAGTGCACCTGCCACTGAATACTACATTGCTTGTCCAAAATACGGACCAGGGAGTTATAGTGACTTTTAAGAAATACTACTTATGTCACTTTTTATCAGGTAGTAAAGGCAAGCGACAAATCAGGAACAATGTTGAGAAAATTTTAGAAGGACTATACACACAAGACCACAAAAACACTGACTTTGCTTGGCATAAAGTTCCAACTGTCACCAAGAATGGGGCTTGGGAGAACCTTTGCCCACAGTTTGTTCAAGATTTTCATGCATTTAAGAAGGTGGATGAAGAGTCCAAAGAGGTCATCAGCAATTTGGTGACCCTCAGTGAGAAGCTGGAGCTAAATCTGCAAGAGGACGACTTCAGTGAACTCCTTGCTGCAACACTAGGAGCATACTAATAAAGACCTGATGGAATTAGAAGCCCAAAGAAAGGATGAAGAGAGACAAGGAAGAAGTAACTGAGGAAATTTACGATGCAGAAAATGATAAGGGGATTTTCTTTATTTGAGGAAACTCTGTTAGTTTGTGAGGCACAGGACCCTAACATAGAATGGTATACGAAGGTTGCAGCAGGCGTTCAGAATGCAAGCCAGTGCTACCATGTCATCTATAATGAGAGAGAGGGAAAAAAAAGAACTACTACCCAGATATCACTGAATCATTTTTCAAGAGGGTGCATAGAACTGAATCCAACAAGGAACCAGAACCTGTACCATCAACGTCAGGTGTGAGTGAAATTGCTGCTTGCCCTCTGTCTCCTATTGCTGATGATCCTTCAGCTCTACTATCTCCCACTTCCTTTCCCTCCTCCAGTCAGTAACTATTCTTGCCTGTTCACTCGATACCAGCCCCTGTACACCAGCTGTTGTACTGTGCTGTACTACTGTACTTTTCAAGGTACTGTAAAATTTAAAATTTTTTCTTTATTTTTTGTGTTTTTTATATGAAAAGTATGATAAATTTATTACAGGATAGTACTATATAGCCAATTGCATTAGTTGGGTACTTCAACTAACTTTGTTGACTTATGAACAAATTGGACTTATGAACATTCTCTCACAACGGAACTCATTCATATGTCGGGGACTTACTGGACCCATTAAGCAATTTCTCCTGATTTCCCAATCTATTTTAGATTTATATATTTTAGACATTTAATATAAATGGTATCACAAAATAAGTGACTTTTTGTATCTGGCTTCTTTCACTTGGCATGATGTTTTTGAGGTTCATTCATAATGTAGCATATACTAGTACTTCAGTCCTCTTTATGGCTTAATAAGAGCCCATTGTAAGTATATGAGTATACATTTTATTGTGCTTCACATTATCACACTTTACAGATAATTGCATTTTTAAAAAGAAATTAAAGGTTTGTGGCAATTCTGTGTCAAACAAGTCTATCAGTGTCGTTTTTCCAATAACGTGCTCATTCTGTACATCTGCGTCACATTTTGGTAATTCTCACAAAATTTCAAACTTGTTCATGATTATTATTATTATGTTGATCTCTGATCAGTGATCTTTGATGCTACCATTGTAACTGTGTAGGGGTGCCAAGAACTGTGCCCATAGAAGAAGGGTGAATTTAATCGATAAACATTGTGTATTTTGACTGAAGTGCCCACCAGTCATTCTCTCATCTCTCTCCCTCTCTTTGAACCTCTCTATTCCCTGAGACACAAAATTATTGAAATTAGGCCAATTACTATCTCTACAATGGTCTCTAAGTATTCAAGTGAAAGGAAGAATTACAAATCTCTTAGTTTCTTTTATTTTTTTTTTTTTGAGTTGAAGTCTCACTCTGTCGCCCAGACTGGAGTGCGGTACCGCTCCCGGCCACCGCAGCCTCGACCTGCTGGGCTCCGGTGATCCTTCCACCTGAGCCTTCCAAGTAGCCGGAATTACAGGCATGCGCTACCACGCCCGGCTGATTTTTTGATTTATTGTAGAGATGAGGTCTCGCTGCTCAGGCGGGTCTCGAACCCGCGGGCTCAGGCAATCCACTCACCTCAGCCTCCCAAAGGCGCGGGATTATAGGCTGAGCCACTGAACCCGGCTCAAATCTCTTACTTTAAATCAAAAGGTAGAAATGACTAAATTTAAATCTCTTACTTTAAATCAAAAGGTAGAAATGACTACGTTTAGGGAGGAAGGCATTCCACACACTGAGATAAACTGAAAGCCTGGGTACTTTGTGCCAAATAGCCAAGATGTGAATGCAAAGGAAAAGTTCTTGAAGGGAATTCAAACTGCTACTCCAGTGAACACATGAATGACAAGAAAGCAAAACAGCCTTATTGCTAATGTGGAGAAAGCGTGAGTGGTCTGGATAGAATATCAAACCAGCCACATTTTCTTAAGTCAGAGCCTGATTCAGAGGAAAGTCCTACTCTCTTCAATTCTATGAAGGCTGCGAGAGACGAAGACATTTCAGAAGAAAAGTTTGTAGCTAACAGAAGTTGGTTCACAAGGTTTAAGAAAAGAAGCCATTTCTGTATGTGAAAGTACAAGGCAAAGCAGCAAATGCTCAAGTGGTAGCTACAGAACGTTCTCCAGAAGATCTAGTTAAGATCACTGACAAAGATGGCTACCCTAAACAACAGATTTTCACTGTCAAGACTTTCATAGTAAAAGAGGAGAAGTCAATGCCTCGCTTCAAAGCTTCAAAGAACAGGCTAACTCTCTTATTAGGGGCTAAGGCAGCTGGTGACTTGAAGGTAAAGTCAATGCTTATTTACTATTCTGAAAATCCTAGGGTCTTTAAAGAGTTATGCTAAATCTACTCTCCCTCTGTTCTAGAATGGAACAACAAAGGCTGGATGACAGCACACCTGTTTACAGAGTGATTCACTGAATACTGTAAGCCCACTGTTGAGAAATACTGCTCAAAAAAAAAAAAAATCCTTTCAAAATATTATTGTTCACTAACAATGCACCTGGTCACCCAAGAGCTCTGATGGAGATGTCCAAGGAAATTAGTGTTGCTTTCATGCACACTAGCACATCTATTCTCTCTATTCAGCCCATGGATCACGGAGTAATTCTGACTTTCAAGTCTTATTAAGAAATATATTTTAGCCAGGCTCGGTGGCTCAGCCTGTAATCCTGCGCTTTGGAAGGCTGAGGTGAGTGGATTGCCTGAGCCCACGGGTTTGAGACCCGCCTGGGCAACTTGGCG
>NW_007258186.1:51631-53314 GCF_000164805.1 Carlito syrichta | reverse complement strand
TTTTTGATTTACTGTAGCGATGAGGTCTCACTGCCCAGGCGGGTCTCAAACCCGCGGGCTCAGGCAATCCACTCACCTCAGCCTCCCAAGGGCTCGGGATTACAGGCTGAGCCACCGAGCCCGGCTAAACATGTGTGATTTATGAGAGCAGGTTCAAATACCAACATTAACAGGAGTTTAGAAGTTGATTCCAACCCACATGGATAATTTTGAGGACTTCAGTGGACGAAACAGCTGAAGATGTGATGGAAATAGCAAAAGAACTAAGATTAAAAGTAAAGTCAAAAGATATGACTGAATTGCTACAATGTCATGATAAAACTTGAAAAGATGAAGAGTTGCTTCTTATGGATGAGCAAATAAAGTGGTTTCTTGAAATGGAGTCTACCGGTGAAGAGGCTGTGAACATTTTTGAGATGGTAACAAAGAATTTAGAATACTAGTTGATAAAGTAGTGGCAGGGGTTGAGAGGGTTGACTCCAGTTTTGAAAGAAGTCTTACCGTGGGTAAAATGCCATCAAACAGCATCACATGTTACAGAGACATCTTTTGTGAAAGATCCAGCCACCCCAATCTTCAGTAACCACCACTCTGGTCAGTCAGCAGCCATCAACATCAAGGTAAGACCCTACATCAGCAAAAAGATTATGACTCACTGAAGGCTCAGTTGATTGCTAACAATAATGTGTCTTTAATTAAGGTGTATATCTTTTTTTAGTCAAAATCTTGTTGCACACTTAATAGACTAGAGTATAGATTAAGCATAACTTTTATATCTATTGGGAAACCAAAAAAATGTATGTGATTTGCTTTATGGTGATAGTTGCTTTATTGTGGTGGTCTAGAGCTAAGACGACACTATCCTCAAGATGAGCCTGTCTGCCCCAATTTTTTTATCCATTCATTCACTGATGGGCAATTAGGCTGCTTCTACCTTTTGGTTTGTGTTAATAATGCTGTTATAATAATGTTGCTATAGTGTACATGTTATTGTTCGAATATCTAGTTTCAATTTCTTGGGTATATACTTAGAAATGAAATTGTAGTCATATGATAATTTTACATTTAACTTTTAACTTTTTGAGAAAATGTCAAACTTTTCCACAGCAGCTGAACAATTTTACATTCCCATGAGCAATGTACCAGGATTACAATTTTTCTACATTCTCACCAACACTTGCTATTTTCTAGTTTTTTTAAATTATAGACATTCTAGTGGGCATGAGGTGGTACTTCATTGTGATTTTGATTTGCACCTTCCTAACAACTAATGATATTGAGCACTTTTGTGTGTGTGTGCGATGGTTGATGTTATAAGTCACTAAAGTTTGGAGTTATTTATTATGTAGTATTACTTAACTGATAAGAAGGGGTATGCAAAATCAAATGGCCCAGTCCCATGAGGCTATCAGTCTAGTCTAAATAAAAGACTATAAATAGCTATACAAATAAAAGTAAAGCTAGAACTATGGTTAGTGTTGTGAAGGCGAGGTATTCAGTGTATGAGAGTACACAAGAGACCTAAGATAGAATGTCAGGAAAGGCACCCCTGGAGAAATGACCACTATTTTAAGAATGAGTAGGATTTAACCACATCAAGAGGAGAGTAAAATGAGCGTGTAAAAAATACCTATATAGCCGGGCTCGGTGGCTCAGCCTGTAATCCTGCACTTTGGGAGGCCG
>NW_007258186.1:37655-51473 GCF_000164805.1 Carlito syrichta | reverse complement strand
TGGCCACTGCACTCCAGTCTGGGCGACAGAGTGAGACTCTAACTCAAAAAAAAAAAAATACCTATACTGGGAAGAAAGATGGAAAATAGGAAGATTTGAATGCAGTCACAGTGTGACGCTAAATAGAGAAACTCAGAGAAGCCAAGTGATATAGGTAAAAGATGAGGCAAGAAATACATATGGAGACTAGACCATGTAAGATGTTGAAGGTCAAGTTAAGGATTTCTACCTCTGCCCAAGAGCAATGGGATGCCATTAAAGGTTTTTAAGCAGTGTGGTGACACAAAACCAATTTAGGTTTTGAAAAGATCACTCTTATTACAGGGTAGAAAATGGATTGAAGGAGAAAAACAGTGTAAGTTGGGAAATTATTTAGGAGGTTATTTCAGTAGGGGAAAAATGTTTGGTTTGGTAATAGTGGTAAATAGGAGATGAGAACATTTTAAAGTGAACTCCATAAAATCAACTGGTCTTGACAAGGGATAGAATAAAAGGCAAAACAAGTTATCAAAAATGATGCCTGGGTTCATGGTTTGAGTAAATGGGTGCAAGATGATGCTTTTTATTGAGATAAAGAATATAGGCTGAGTACTAAGTTTGGGACAGATCTAGAATTTGGTTTTAGACATGTTGAGTTTGACTTGTCATCTAAGTAGAGCTACTGGTTAACACCTATACCAAGCTTGATGCTTAGATGAAAAGTCTCATTTGAGATACAAATTTGTGAGTTATGTACATGGTGGGGATAACTGAAACCAAGGGTGTGGATGAGATCTCATAGGAAGAGACTTAGACTATCAACAGAGGAAGTCCAGGACTGAGCTTTAAAGGACCAAATGCATATTGGCTGTGTAGAGGAGGATGAATCTGAAAAAGAGATGGAAACAGAGCACTTGGAAAGGTAAGTGTATAGCTGGGAGTCACAGAAGAGAGAAGAAAGTGTTTGATGTAGGCAGTAGCAGTCAATAGCACAAATGCCAATGAGAATTCAAGTCAAACAAGGGCCAAACGGTCTATGAATTTGTGACAATCAGTTATTGATGACCTCAACAGTTTCCGGGGAGGAGACAGGAGCCAGATTTAGTGAGTTAAAAAAATTTGCAGAAGATAAGTAACTAACTCTAGAGAAGTACAATAGTCTCCTTTGTCCTTGGTTTCCCTTTTCACAGTTTTAATCACTCACAGGCTACCACAGTTTGAAAATAGTACATACAATAAGATATGTCAAGAAAGAGAGAGATCGCAATCACATATTGCAGCATATTGTTAAAATTGTTCTACTTTATTGTTATTGTTGTTAATCTCTTAATGTTCACAATTTATAAATTAACCTTTAGGTATATACAGGAAATAAACATAGTCTATAGATAGAGTTCAGTTCTACTATATCCATGGTTTCAGATATCCACTGGAGGCCTTGGAACATATCCTCCACAGATAAAGAGACTACTGTACTGTGTTAGTTACAGATTTCATCTTCCTGAACTGATTAAACCCAACCACTCCCAAGTCAAAGGTTCATTCTGAGATTTCCTGCCAGCAAGCCACTCAGTGCAGCCTAACCTGGACCTATCTGGAGGCTAATGGGTAATCCCACACGTGGACTCATAGAGCAGAGACTCCCCATGTCTCAGGAAGAAAGCAGTTTTAGAATATTAGAATATGAAGGAACATTTGCTCTAAAAATTAATTTAAGCTGGGCATGGTGGTTATACCTGTAATTCTAGCACTTTGGGAGTCCTAGCTGAGAGGATTGTTTGAGCTCAGAAGTTCAACATCAGCCTAGAAAATATAGTGACACGTCCGCAAAAGTAAAAAAATTTGTTGGATGTGGTGGCATGTGCCCGTAGTCCCAGCAGAAGGATCTCCTGAACCCAGAAGGTTAAGGCTGCAGTGAGCTGTAATTGTACCATTGCCCTTCAACTTGGGTGACAGAGTAAGACCCTGACTCAAAAAAAAAATTAAAAATTAAAATTAATTTAGTTTGAGTAGAATCTGGCTACAAAAGGCATGGAACTCCCCCCATAACTTATCTTAGTAGGCCAAAAATTATCTTGACTAGGAGAAAATTTCAGCCAAGTGTGAATTGCCTCTATTCATTCAACAAACATTTATTGAGATTCATAACTCTATCTTCTAAGAGATATGGATGCTCATTAAATAAGATATGGCCTCCTTCCCTGAAATATTTATATTCTAGAGAGGAAAACACAGAAATAGACCTATGGTTACAGTATGGAGTGATAACAGCATTTGTTCTGAGAGCAAACATAGGGAAGAACTGTGGTTTCAATGGAGGCTTCTGAGAAGACATCACTGTTTGTGTGGCATTTTTAGTGGTGAACAGAATAAGATAGGAGAATGAAGAAGCAAAGTAGAAAGCATTCTAGGCAAAAAGTACTATACAGTCTACGCGAGTGCTCAGAGGCATAAAACAGCATGGAGCACTGGGGAACTCAACATACTGTATTGGAAACACTGAGAGATGAGTCAGAAGTGGTAAACTTGGGCCAGCACAGGAAGAACACTACATACTAGTGTCTTAGGCAAGAATTGTTTGGCTTCAAGTCATAAAGAAAACAACTCAAATAGCTTAAACAACAAAATTTGAAATGCAGTGACTCAGTTACTAGGGAGTTTAAGAGGCAAATTAGTTTTCCAGCAAGGTTGATTATTTTAGCTGAGCATCAAGAATCTTTTTCAACTCAGGTCTAACTTGTCTACAACACGGGATTGGCCTGAATTGGATCTTATGCCCATGCCTGAACAAATCTCTAATACTCTGATTTGCCAGGCCTGAATCACATGCCTCTTATTAGTTCCAGGTCAGTCGGATCTATCCAAACTATGAGAAATGAGAGTGAGGCAGGAAAAAATAATAGATGTCCACCCCACCACACTAAGGGCTTTAACGTTATCCTAAGGACAAGGGAAGTCATTGAGGGATTGTAAGCAGGGCAGTGGAATGATTAGACTTGCATTTCAGAAAAATCTGTGCAGTAGCCACAAAGCAAGTGAATCAGAGGAATTCAGACTCGAGGAATTAAAATGCCTGGAGTTGTTCAAGGTTAGTGATTAAAGCCTGAGGAACAGCCATAAGGACAGGAAATTACCTGGTTCCCTTCCTGGGATAATTTTTAAGCCCCATCAACCAACCACAATGACCTGAGCCTTTTTGTTGTTGCTGTTGCTTTGTTTTCTGTTTTCACTTTCCACCTAGATTCTAGGCAGAAATCAGAGACACAAGTTCATAATGGTTTCTCTTTGCTGGCAGCCACTTCTAAAAGAGTAGAACAGATTTTTAAATCCTTCAGATCCCTTGACCCTACAACTCTATGTGTATCCAGAACAATTCAACCACACATGCATATGCTTCATGTTACTAGTGTGAAGAATTCTTGTTATAATAACACCACAGTGTGTTTCTCTACACACATCTGAAGTGTTATTCTCTAATTTATTCAATTGTACATATAACTTGAAGCAACTGAGAGTCATTGTCTGTCACTCAGCATGTCCCCTGACTTTTGGTTTAGGGCATCATCCCACACAATGCTGCTTTAGATTTATCGAAAAGGCCCACATGTGATGACCTTAATGTGATGCTTTAGATTTATCGAAAATCTCAGCTAAAATAAACCTGTGATGCTTTAGATTTATCGAAAAGGCCCACATGTGTGTACAGCATTTTCAGCTGATAAAAAAACTTTATTATATTAATTCATTGAATCTTTCCAGTAACCCTGTGAGATAGGCAGTAGCATTCCCATGTTGTAGACAAGTATCAGAAAGTCAGAAGGGAAATTGAATTTCCCAAGGTTACCCACTAGTAAATGGCTTGGTCGGAGAGGACAACAGGTCTTTGGACTAAAATCCTACTACCTCTACGAAGTCTATGTTTGAGAAATGGTCGGAAGCAAAGACTCTTGAACCAGGTTCCCGAGCTTAAAATTCTCAGCTTGTTGTGGATTATCTGAGTATTTTAGGCAACAAATTACTGTCATTCTCTGACCTGCAGTTTCCTCAACTGTTAATAGAAAAAAATTTAAAAATACTCTACTTTAGAGGGTTGTTGTGAGGATTAAATGAGTAAACACAAATAAATGTGGTAACTTTAAACTTATTGTCCAAAACAATATACTTCTGAGAGTGAAAAGGGGCACTAAAAATAAGTAAAGTACATACTATTTTTGAAATATTTATTTACGATAAAAAATTTTTAAGTGTATTCATGGACTTAAAATAGTTCTATTCAAACACTATTTCAGAAATAAATTTTCCCCCCAAATAAAAGCATACATATCAGTATACATTAAGCTTAATTTTTGTTAACTTGAATTAAAAAAAAAAATACAAGCAGAATACTCATTTTGGGACATATTCACATACTTTAATCCATTTGTTAGTCGCATTTGTCCACAAGGTTTTTCTTATAGACTGTGTCTCCCAAGCCTTGTCATATCTGGCTGGTCCACCAAGTGGACAGCACTGTGGAATACTCTTCTTAACACCACCTAACTGGAAGGAGTTGGCTGTCATTTGTTGCTTCTGCCTAAGAGCACTTCATTTTGACATTGGATGCAGACTGTGAAAACTAAGTTTCACTTAGGTGTGTCTGGAAGAAGTTGAAAAAGAGAAGTAGGTTATCACTGGTCTATTCTATCATGGGCTAGGCAAAGCAATGACAGGCACTCATTCTGACTTATTTTAATACAACTATTTAAAAAATTACTATTTTAAAAGGAAAAGTTCAGGATAAATGCTAAGGTGAACAGGATACATCAGGACTATCCCAGGTAAACTAAATATGTGGTTTATTCACTCTAAGAATAAAGCTCTAGGACAGGGTCTGGCCCACAGTAAGTACTAGGTAAGAACCAGACATTTTTGCTGGTTTAGCACTCATGTTGTTGTTATTACCATGGTACCACTTTTGTTCATTTATTATAAGCAATGCACTGGGTTTTATAAACATCATCTTGTTTAATTCTCTCCAAAGTCCCGAATGTTGCACTCATTTGCTTCTACTCCCATGGCCCTTACAGACAGTTCAGTTGGTAGTCCCTGAACCTATTCTGGAGTTTTAATCACTACACTGTACTTTCTCTTCCTATGTTCTATTCCTACAGTTTTGTTTGTTTGTTTTGAGTTAGAGTCTTACTCTGTCGCCCAGACTGGAGTGCAGTGGCACGCTCCTGGCCACCGCAGCCTCAACCTGCTGGGCTCCAGTGATCCTTCTGTCTTGGCCTTCCAAGTAGCTGGAAGTACAGGGGCACGCTACCACGCCCGGCTATTTTTTTTTTTTTTTGAGTTGAAGTCTCACTGTCGCCCAGACTAGAGTACAGTAGCCACTCCCAGCCACCACAGCCTCGACCTGCTGGGCTCTGGCAATCATTCCACCTCAGCCTTCCAAGTAGCTGGAACTATAGGCACGCGTTACCACGCCCAGCTAATTTTTTGATTTATTGTAGAGATGGGGTCTTGCCAAGTTGCCCAGGCAGGTTTCAAACCTGCGGGCTCAGGCAATCCACTCACCTCAGCCTCCCAAACACGTGATTACGGGCTGAGCCACCGAGCCCGGCTTCCTGTAGTATTTTTAGTATGACATACAATCTATTGAATATAATGTGATGCACTATTTTATATATTCCAGATGCTTCTTATGTGTTGGTAGCCTTCACCCCAAAATTATAAATCCTTTGGGGGCATGGGATAATGTGTCAATCAAAGTTCTCAAATGCAACCAACTCTAGCTAATTAAGCAGAAAAAGAATGTATTGAAATATATTGCGTTGCTCACAGACTATCCAGCAGAACTGAAAAACTAGGCTTAGGGGCTGTGTAGCAAGAACAAGGCCCCAGATCACACCACAGAACTGTTGCTCTCATGAAGACAAAATATTAGCATCAGTGAACATACCCCTCCCAACTTGCACCTCCAATAACCCCCTTGCTGGACACTGGACACTGCAAACAAAATTGTTGTCACAAATACTTCAGAAACCTCTGGTTAGCCTCTGCTGTGACCCCTACTCTCTCAAGGATAAAATTCGAGTGTTCTGAGATTTTTCTGTTTCATCAGCTTCCATAAAGGGGTGAGCACATCTGGCTGGTAAAACCCAGTCACATGCCCATGCTCTAGCTTCAAGAAAGACAGGAAAGCAAAGTATTTGGCATTTTTTAGCATCTTTGGTGACAGGAAACTTTGTCTCATATGATGAAGATTCCCACAAACCTGGGCAGGGTGTTTAAGGCAGTCAAAAATCATGATAAATGTCCAGTGCATTCATGACTTGCATTTCTTTAGTATTCCTCCTAGAACTGAGTACCATTGAACTCTGAAGACTTGCTCCCCACTGACATCATAAATTATCAAAGTGATGCTGTGGAGACCAATTTAAAAAGCAAGACTTCAGACAACTGTGGAAAATGAGAATGTAGCTATTAGCATGACTGAGCTCCCTCTATTCAAGGTCTCTTTAGCAATACAGAGGTTCAAAGTAGTCTACAAATTCACTGATAAACCGAGAACAAAAGGAGATGACTACAACTATTATAATTGCTTTGATCTCTTGACTTTAGGGAAAAATAAAAAGAAAAATAATAAAAGAAGGGAAAGGTATTTCTGTATTCATTAATCAAGAGGCTGCTTTGCAATAGAACACTTGATTCCTTAAAAGTCACTATTCAGCTAAGCTTCAACTCTTTTCTACCAATCCTGTTGATTTCAAGACAACAAAGGCTACAGCAGTTGGTCCATGGCAACTTTGGTACCATAGTGCCAGGCAAAAAAAAAAAGAGAGAGAGAAATAATAAGTTAAAATCCCAAAGGCCACAATCTAAAGAAAAACTTAGAGAAGAGTGCAAAAATAGAAGCTGACCCCAAACAACTTGAAATAAAATGTTTCAACTACCACTCATCAATGCTGCAATATTGCTAGAACTTAACAGGAAGTTGGAATCACGCCATAAGGCAGATGTTGTTGACTTTTCATGGTGCCCATGTCAGACTCTGAGAATACAATTCCCCAAACATCTATGTGCTTGGTATTTTGATGCAAAACCAAGGTAAATAAGATGTCATCTTTGATGTCTTCAAACATAATGTGCAGGAGGTGAAGTCAAGAATTCAAATAGCAAAGCATGATAAATGCCCTAAGGATTTTACAAAGTACATTAAGGATTAATGCATGGAAGTCAAGAAAGGCAAATGGCAAGAAGAGAACACAAAGCCAGAAACTTCCTTCTTGACTGCAAACCATTTTCACAAATTATTAAAGACAGGGCTAGAACAGATCCTCCTACAGATCATCTAATACAACCTCCTCTTTTTGCACTTAAAGTGAGCTCTCAAGTTAGGACCCAGGTCTCCTGACTCCAAAACTTGTGTGATCCCTCTAGAATCATGAGGCACTTAAGGAAAAGAAAGTTTTTCCATCCTTTCCTGATCACTCAACACCATTTATGTCTTATTGACCC
This sequence comes from Carlito syrichta, assembly GCF_000164805.1. Taxonomy (NCBI): domain Eukaryota; kingdom Metazoa; phylum Chordata; class Mammalia; order Primates; family Tarsiidae; genus Carlito; species Carlito syrichta. The sequence goes on along the minus strand of NW_007258186.1, from coordinate 43,994 downwards.
AAATATGGAGAAAGACCATTGATCTTGTCACTTGGTGGTCTGGCGGTGAAGTGTGTATGTTGGGAAGGAGGGTGATCACAAGACACAGAGTCTCTGAGGGACTGCCCTAGTGTCCTACAGAGGCAGCTGCTTTGCTTAGCTGAGATGCTGACCAGACTCACTGTTCTAAGAAAGGCCCTCAGTACATAGGTGCCTGGAGATGATCAAGAAAAGGCCAAAGGTGGCCAATATCTAAACCAGGGGACTGGGCCTCTGAAGTAAGAATTGAAAACATAATCTGAGGTTGAGCTCATCTGGCTGGAGCTCTCTCTGAGCAAGTGTAACCTCAGGTGTCTCAGGTTCAGGATATCATGAGGTGGCACCCAAGGACACAGTGCAGGGCAAGCTTGGCAGCTGCATGGGAAAAGATGAGAACACTACACACTTTGTCCACAGACAAGAAATCTTAGGCTTTGAAACTAGCACTTCATGGAGGGGAGATTGATTCCGCTTTGGTTCTGCTCCCCTCCCCCAACTCTGGAGCAGAATTTGTCCTGTAATTAGCAAGTGATAGCCCCACTTTCTGGACATAGTGTTTTTGTTCTCATTTTATTTTGTTTGTTTTATCCCAGAGAGAGTTAATTGGCCTCCTTAACTAATCTAGTAGATTCCTCTTTTGATATTCAGATATTTCTTCCCTTCAAGACCAAGAACCTGCTACTAGCAAGTTTCTTTGACCCCAAACTAGAGTCTCTGGGTTTTCATGGTATCACACTAAGCTACTTTTTGGAATGTAGTAGACACAGAAATGATTGTCACTCTGTGGCATGAAGGATTTCTTGTGAGAACATATTTCCTGCAAATAATAGGCCCACTGCAGTTAGTTTGGACAGGCTTGGTCTTCCTAGCACCTTTTCTGCCACCAAAACCACAAATGATTCTCAGTAACCTCATAACCTGCTCCAATTATCCTGTCTACCAGTTCCCACATCCTTAACTATCATAAACGTTGGTGAAGATGACTCTATAATAATCTCCACCATGTGCTGAAGTCTGCATGGCATGTCTCTCTATGAAAGATTTCCTTAAGGAGACATCACAGTCAAACTCATTTTCTACTGACCAGAATGAGTTCAAAGGAGAAGGGAAAGCAGACTCTATCTGAATCCCAAACATCCCTAAATTGTGATGATCGACCATAGTAAAAGAATTTTGATTTTCTAAGACAATAGTCAGACATCATGGCACTCCCTAGATGCCAGGACTATAATGGATTCCTTGGGAGCACTGTATATAGATATTATTTTGTCCATAAATCCTTTGCACTTATACCTCATAGGTAATCAAGAGAAACTGGTTGGCATGACTTAGAACCAGGAGACCATGTTGATTCCTAGCTCTGTGTCTGACATGATGAATGCACTTCAGTTTCCTCTTCAATTACCTCATAGTGCCCATAGACTGGGAAATATCTCATATTAGAGACTTTAGAGTGCACACAAGTGCAAGAATTGTTTATATAGGACATTTCTCCCTTAGTCCATGGCAATGAACACACTACATACTTTGTGTATTCTCATCACTTTCAAAGGGAATGTTGTCTGGGTTCAGAATCAAGACAAAGGTGACCAGGTATACTTTACCTCCTCCTTCAACCCTGCAGGCAAGTACAGTTTACCCTCCTAGCGAAAGAAAGTGCACCAGCTCAGCCCCACTTTCTGCATGAGCTTTGTAGCTCTCAGTCCCCACATGTGCCTTCAAGGGCAGCCCAATCAGCCTAAGAATCAGCTTTTTAAAATATTTTACAGCATAAATTAAAACATGAGAGATTTGGATGAGATAACAATTTACTTTCCTAATTGGGAGTTTGAACTCTAAAATATTAGCATGAGGTTCCTCTGAACTCTTAAAATTAAGGATGATAATAAAATTTCATGTGCAATGGAACCAGATAATAGAGGAGAAATGCTCATTTATTGTCTAGATGTTATTAATGTGTCACACATTTATACACATGGTGCTGTCTAGGAGGTATTATCATAGGCATTTCACAAATGAAGAAACAATGATTTTCTCAAAAGTATGCATTTTAGAATAGTCAAAATTCTAACTAGACCTGTCAGACATCAAATTTCATGACTTTTTCAACAAAGCAATGAATCCCAGAAAAGCCATATTATCATTTCACCATAGACCTTTGATTCCACAATTCCATTCTTGCCATTTGACCTCTTTTATCCTTTATTAAGAAATTGTCTGCTTCTAGACTTGGCATTCTTGAAAAATATCAGACATCCTAAAACATCTAAGGCAACTGAAACACTTTAGAAAAACCAAAAAGAAAAGAACTACCTGAATCAAATCTTTAGTGGAGCAACATCCTATGGCCTGACAAGGGTGACAGACCATGGGAACAGTCTACTGAAAGCTGCTCAGCCCCAGATCCTGGAAAAGAGTGGGTAGACATGAGGAACTGAGCAGGGATCGCAAAAGTTCTGGCAGATTGATGCTAGTCCTCAATTCTGACACTAGAATGAATGGTGACAAACTCTCAGAAGTCTTTGCTTGTCAACAGAAATCTTGGGCGATTAGAAGTCAAGTTCACATAAGCTGGTGTGGATGTAACCCAGTCATCTGGTCCTCCTATGGATCTCTGGAGAGCTAGGGTTTGAAATATACAGGTTTGTTTGAGGAGGTCCCAATCCTATGTTGGAACAAATATGATTTACTTGTCACCTCAAAACAAAGGTAGTCTTCAGAAAGTTTGGTAACCCAGAATTTGAGATCTCTATAAAAAAATTTACACTTACTGTCTGTTCTTCCCCCATACCCCAACCCTGTTGTTGAACCTCTGCTTTCAGAGAGGGTTGGCAGATGAAGTTCTCACCAGGCCAAATATGTGGCTATATGCTGCTATCCACCTGACCCTCACCTACCTTGCCCATGACACACAACACTAATTGATTGTAGTACTCTTTCCAGCTGAGCCAAATGTAGCCTCAGAATCCTTCTCAACACAGTTTCAGATAACTACTACGAATTATTTGGATTTGGTATTCAAAGGAGATCTATGTTGCCAAATTGCCCTAGGGACTGCTGAACAGTGGACTTCCTTTGTCAGAAATTTATTTATTTATTTATTTATTTTTAATTTTAATTTTTTTTTTTTTTGCTCATTCTCCCAAAATCAGAGTCACTATTGTGATAAACAATAAATAAATAGAGATTGTAAGAAGAGTTCTGTTCATGACTACCTTAAGAAAAAACTTGGGAATAAACAAAGCTTTATTTACTCTATAAAGTGAATATGAATCACCTGGGGATTTGTTAAAATACAGATTTTTATTCACTAGGTCTATAATTTATTCCCTCTTAACTTTTATTCCATTAGTTTCTGTGTCTTTATCTCTGCTTTTTGAGAAACTTGGACAGTGGGCATTATAGTGTCATGGTTAAATACAAGGGCTCTTCTTGGATTCGAGACTAGTTGTGTGACCTTTGGCAAATGACTTACCCTTTCTTTGCTAAATTTCCTAATGATTAAAATGAGAATGAAAAGAGACCCGACTTTATATAATTCTTGCAAGGATTAACTGAGATTTTGCTTAGAATAATGCCTGACCATAGTAATTACGTACTCAGTGAATATTAGATATTTCTTCAGCCCAATTTCATGATTCACTAATTCACTCTTCAGTTATGTGTAATTCATTATGTTGGGTCTTGTTACTTCAAGCAATCTTATTTTTCATTTCCCTTATTTTTAATTGGTTCTTTTCCATAATATTTCATTGTTGATACAAAACCTCATATTTGTATCTATCTATATATTTATATATAGATAATTTCACTCCATCTCTTTGAGATTGTAAAATGTATTTACATTTTTGATCTTATAAAATTATTTTCTTTACTTCCTCAGATGTAAGTTCTTTTTTTAAATTGTGTTTTCCATATCTACCTGGAGGGTTTTTGCTATGTGCTTACTATGATCAGGAGATTTTTTCAAAGCTCTCTCTGCTGGATTATAATTCCCACATGCAAACTTTGAGCAGGGCATTGTGCACAGGTTGCTTGGGTGGCTGTGTAGAGAATACCTTGCCAGAGGGTTCAGTTCCAGACCCTGTTCCTGCAAGCACAACAAACCTCAAGCCCTTGGTTTCAATACTGGTGTCACTGCTCTGACTCTGGGCGGCTCAGCTCTAACTTTAGGTGGTTCCATTTGTGAGCAGCAGGGCAGGACCACCCCAGCCATCTTCTGGTCTTATACAGACCCACTTTCTTGGAACTTTTTCTTTTTTCTTTTTTTTTTTCTTTAAGTTTTCTTTATTTTTAATTCCAGTAGTTTTGGGGCTACAAATAGTTTTTGGTTACATGGTTGCACAGTGGTAAAGAAATCTGGGCTTTAAAATGTACCCTCTATTCCCACTTGTGCACATTGTACCCAATAGGTGATTTTTCGTCCCTCCACCCCCAACCCCCCAACCCCCCACTCTCCCTTCTCCATTGTTCGTTACACTAGGGGTCCCCAACCCCCAGGCTGCATACCCCTATCAGAGAGGAACCTATTGCACAATAGGAAGTGAGTGGTAGGTGAGTGGCATTACACCTCCTGTCAGATAAGCAGAGGCATTAGATTCTCAGAGGAGCAGGAACCCTGTTGTGAACTGCACATGAGAGGAATCTAGGTTGCACACTCCTTATGAGAATGTAATGCTTAGCCAGGCTTGGTGGCTCAGCCTGTAATCCCGTGCCTTTGGGAGGCTGAGGTGAGTGGATTGCCTCAGCCCGTGGGTTCAAGACCCACCTGGGCAGCGAGACCTCATCTCTACAATAAATCAAAAAATCAGCCGGGCATGGTAGTGCACGCCTGTAGATCTAGCTACTTGGGAGGCTGAGGTGGAAGGATCGCCGGAGCCCAGCAGGTCGAGGCTGCGGTGGCCAGGAGCGGCCACTGCACTCCAGTCTGGGCAACAGAGTGAGACTCCAACTCAAAAAAAAAAAAGAGAGAGAATCTAATGCCTAATGATTTCGCACCCCCTCCCCCACCATCCCCCACAGCTTCCTCCCACACGTGGAAAAATTATCTTCCACAAATCCAGTCCCTGATACCAAAAAGGTTGAGAACTACTGCATTACACCATTCTCTATACTTTTGCAGGGTCTTAGTTTATCTCCCACTTATAAGTGAGAACATGAGGTGTGTTCAGCTTCTTTTTGTGTTCTGAACGTTTTCTTACATTGTCCAAGTTCAGCCATTGTTTTCAGTTGCTCTGGGTCCTATTTGACACTTCTTTCTGCATCATTCTCAGACCTCGCTCACAAGCTTTCTCTTCCCACCCTCACGTGCTCCACATATTCTTCTTAACTCTGTCCCCAACATCACAATTATATGTAATGAGTCAAGATATTCTTTTTTTTTTAATCAATATTTTTTATTATGATATTGTGGGGTACAGTTAAGGGTTAGGTATACAAATATACATAGTTCAGGCACCCTTGTTGATATACCCTTGTTGATAAGAGGTGTCTCCCCACCTCCTAGACAGATATTTACTACCGTTAATCCCATCTCCCTTCCGCTCCCCCCCCATAGTTTCCCACCACTGTCAGTCATTTTCTTATAGTATTACATTGGATGTTCAGATCCACTATATGAGTGAGAACATGTGATACTCAGATCTTTGTTTCTGTGAGAAGTCACTCATTATTATAGACTCTAGTTCCATCCAGGTTGCTGCGAAATTCATGATTTTGTTCTTTTTTATGGCTGCGTAGTATTCCATCGTGTATATGTACCACATTTTTTAAATCCAGTCCTCTTTTGATGGGCAGCATGGTTGATTCCAGGTTCTTGCTATTGTGAACAATGCTAAAATAAACATACGTGTGCAGGTATCTTTTCTATAGAGTGATTTGAGCTCTTCAGGGTATATTCCCAGTAGGGGGATTGCAGGGTCATATGGGAGGTCAATATTTAGAGCTTTTAGGAATCGCCATACTGTTTTCCACAGAGGATGCACTAGTTTGCACTCCTACCAACAGTGTAGAAGTGTTCCCTTTTTGACACACCCTCTCCAGCAACTGTTATCTTTTGAGTTATTGATAATTGCCATTCTGACTAGAGTTAGGTGGTATCTCGGTGTGGTTTTGATTTGCATCTCCCTGATGATTAGTGAAGTTGAACATTTCTTCATGTGTCTGTTGGCTGCTCGGACGTCTTCCTTTGAGAAGTATCTGTTCATATCTTTTGCCCATTTTATAATGGGGTTGTTTGTTTTTTTCTTTTCAGCACATTTGAGTTCCTTGTAGATCCAAGATGTTAAGCCTTTGTCAGACCTGGAGTTGGCAAATACTGCT
>NW_007258186.1:35259-37485 GCF_000164805.1 Carlito syrichta | reverse complement strand
CAGTCTATCTTATCTCTTATGGCCTGTGGGTTTCAGGTTTTGTTCAGGAATTGGATGCCAGTACCAATTTCCATGAGGGTATGTCCTTCATTTTCTAAAGTTCTTATGGTTTGAGGTTTTACATTTAGGTCTCTGATTCATTTAGAGTTAACTTTTTGTGTATGGGGATAGATAGGGGTCCTGTTTCAATCTTCTGCATGTGGTCAGCCAGTTTTCCCAGCACCATTTACTGAATAGGTTCTTCTCTCCCCAGCGGTAGGTGGTGGAGGCTTTGTCGAAGATGAGTTGGTTGAGAAATTGAGGTTTTGCTTCTAGAATCTCAATTCTATTCCATTGGCCTATATGCCTGTTCTTATACTAATACCAAGCTGTTTTGATTATTGTAGCTTTATAGTAAAATTTGAAGTCTGGTAATGTGATACCACCTGCTTTGTTTTTGTTTTTTTGTTGAGGATTGTTCTGGCTATTCTTGGTCATTTGTGTTTTCATATGAATTCCTGTGTTGTTGTTTTCTAGGTCTGAGAAGAATGTTGCTGGTAATTTGATGGGTATTGCATTAAATATGTAGATTGCCTTAGGTAAGATAGACATCTTCAAAATGTTGATTCTTCCGATCCATGAGCACAGGATATTTTTCCACTTGTTTGTGTCATCTTTGATTTCTTTGAACAGTGTTTTGTAGTTTTCATTGTAAAGGTCCTTCATGTTTCTGGTTAGAAGGATGCCAAAGTATTTCTTTTTTTGTGTGGCTACTGTGAATGGATTTGTGCTTTTTATTTGGGTTTCTGTCTATTATTGGTGTAAAGAAATGCAATTATCTTTTGCACATTTATTTTATATCCTGAGACTTTACCAAAGCCCTTTATCAGTGTAAGGAGGTTTTTGACAGATTCTCTTGGGTTTTCAAGGTACATAATCATGTCACCTGCAAAGAGAGATAACTTGACTTCCTTTTTTCCTATTTGGATACCCCGATTGCCTTCTTTTCTCTGATGGCTCTAGCCAGGACTTCCAATACTATATTGAACAGGAGGGGTGAGAGTGGGCATCCTTGTCTTGTTCTAGTTTTCAGGGGAAATGGTTCCAGTTTTTGTCCATTTAGGAATATGCTGACTGTGAGGTTCACATAGATGGCTTTTACTATTTTGAGGTATGTTCCCTGTATGTCTAGATGTTCGAGGGTTTTTATCAAGAAGGGGTGTTGGATTTTATCAAAAGCTTTTTCTGCATCTAATGATGTAATCATGTGGTTTTTGTTTTGACATCTATTGATGTATTTAATTACATTTATGGTTTTACAAATGTTGAACCAGCCTTGCATCATAGGGATGAAGCCTACTTGTCATGATGGATGATTTTTGAGATGTGTTGTTGAATCTGGTTTCCTAGGATCTTGTTGAGATTTTTAGCATCTATGTCATCAAAGATATTGGCCTGTAGTTCTCTTTCTTTGTTGGGTCTTTACCTGGCTTGGGTACCAATGTGATGTTAGCTTTGTAAAATGATTTGGGGAGAGTTTCATCTTTCTCAATTGCCTGGAATACCTTCAGTAGGATTGGTATAAGCTCCTTCTTAAATGTCTTGTAGAATTCTGCTGGAAAGCCATCTGGTCCAGGGCTTGTTTTTGTCAGTAGTTTTCTTATTATGTAATCAATTTCCTTGATTGTTATTGGTCTATTTAGGGTCTCAATTTCTTCTTGTTTCAACCTAGGCAGGCTGTGTGATGACAGAAAGTCCTCCATTTCCTTAAGGTTTTCAAGTTTGTTTCCATACAAGTGTACATAGTAGTCTCTAATGATCTTTTGTATTTCTTCAGGATCAGATGTGACTTCATCTTTTGTGTTTCTGATTGTGTTTATTTGGGCTTTTTCTCTCTTTTTCTTAGTTAGTCTAACTAGGGGACCATCAATCTTGTTTATCCTTTTGAAGACCAGCTTTTTGTATCATTGATTTTTTTGCATTATCTTTTTGTCTTCTATGTCCTGGATTTGGGCTTTTATTTTAGTGATCTGGATTTTTCTGCTGAAATTAGGGTTTTTGTGGTCTTGCTTTTCCAGCTTCCTCAGGTAGCTTGTTAGGCTGTTAATTTGTGATCCTTCCATTTTCTTTGTAGGGATATAAATTCTCCTCTTACTACAGATTTCATGGCATCCCAGAGATTTTGGCAAGATGTTTCTTCATTTTCTTTTGTTTCCAGGTATCTTTTGATCTCTGTTTTGATTTCAT
>NW_007258186.1:34312-35137 GCF_000164805.1 Carlito syrichta | reverse complement strand
TTCCTGCTGGGCTCTGGCGATCCTTCCACCTCAGCCTTCCAAGTAGCCGGAATTACAGGCATGCACTACCATGCCCGGCTGTTTTTTTGATTTATTGTAGAGATGAAGTCTCACTGCCCAGGTGGGTCTCGAACCCATGGGCTCAGGCAATCCACTCACCTCAGCCTCCCAAAGGTGCAGTATTACAGGCTGAGCCACCGAGCCCAGCTGATCATGTGTGTTTTTAATCTTTTGTCTGTACTCTTGTGAAGAACATTGTTGTTCTTTTTTCCTTTTCTTCTGTGTTCAATATTTTCTTAAGTGTTTCTTGTAGAGGTGGTTTGGTGGCAGCGTAGGTTCTTAGGGATTGGATATCAGGGAAAGATTTCAATTCTTCCTCACTGATGAAGCTTAGCTTGGCTGGGTAGGTTATTCTCGGTTGAAATTGTTTATATTTTAGAACTTTGAAGATAGGGCTCCAAGCTCTCCTAGCCTGGAGTGTTTCTGTAGATAAATCTGCTGCTATTCTAATTGGTCTTCCTTGGTAGGTAGTCTGACCTTTTTCTCTTGAAGCCTTTAGGATTTTTTCTTTTATACCTACTTTGTTTAGGCGAATTATTATGTGTCTGGGAGTTGGTCTTCTCATTTGTTGCCTTGCAGGGATTCTCTGAATCTCTTGTATTTGAATTTTTGTATCATTGATGAGATGAGGGAAGTTTTCTTGAATGATTTCATGAAATGTTTGTTCCAGTGTATCCTCTGTTTCTCTCTCTGCCTCCGGAAGGCCAATTACTCTTAGGTTTGGTCTCTTGAAGTGTTCATTCATCTCTTGAAGGTTTTGTTCTG
>NW_007258186.1:9421-33714 GCF_000164805.1 Carlito syrichta | reverse complement strand
TTTTCCTTCCCTCCACATCACCGTCTTCTTTAATTCTGTTATTCAGGGGTAGAGGGATTGCTTTTACTTCTGTTTGTTCAATCTCCTATTCTTATGTATGCCCTCTTACTTTATTCAATTCTTGAGTTGCACTGTAGGTTGGGGATGGTTCTTTTTGCAGTTTTGAGATTTACTTAGGGGGGAGCTGTGATTCAAAATCTATCTGCAGTCCTGATATCCACCAACAGGTGTATGGATAATCTGAGACCCACTTCCCACTGCCTTGGAATCTGTCTATGCAGTGGTGCTGTAGGTTTACTCCCTGAAATAAAATGAAGTTAGCAGAGGGAAGAGAATGGAGCAGACAGTGGGGGGAAGAGGAGGGTGGAGAAAGAGAGGAGTAAGGGGGCAAAGAGACGAGTGTATCAACAAATGGAGAGAGACCTAAACTGAAATGGATAAAAACAATTGACCACGGCTACAGTCTAACCAGTTCCCATACAAAACAAAAATTAAAACATATGATGATGCTAACATACAAGCTAACCAACCACCTTATTGGTGTGCTGTTCCTCTATACAAAGATATGGTTTACAGAGAGGAGAAAAGAGAAGAAAAGGAAGAGAGAAAAAAAAGGAACAAAACAATAGGAATAGAATCAAGTCATTAAACTAACAGAACCAATCGAGCACACTCTGAGACTTTTCATTTAAGTCCAATGTCCTTTCAGCTCTGATTTCTAGCTGTCTTCTCAAGCTGGTAAATTAGTTCACAGTTGGGGTCAGTTGCCCCTGGCCTGCTGTGAAGGACAGTTCAGATCCCCCTCAGTTCACCACTCAAATCTGGTCTGTCTGTTTTTCAAGCTTGTTTTTCCCGTTTCAGTGTTGTTACCTTGAATCACCAGCAGGTGGTGCTATCTCAGTTGCTCACCCCAGAGCAGGTGGCGCCGAACAGGAGCCGGACAGGAGCCCGGCAGAGGCTAGAGATGGAAGCTTGCCTCAGGGCACACAGGAGGAGACCCACGGCTGGCAGGATGTCAAGGTGGCAGCAGAGGTGGCAGTGATCTCAGCAGATCTTGCCTGCAGGGGCTTCAAGGACTGAAGTCCTGCACCACCTTAGGCACAGGTGGCATGATGCGCTATGGCTGCCATGAGGCGGCTGTGGCGTCTGCGGCTGCAGTGGCTGTCCAGACCGCTGCAATGCCCCAGCAGTGGCAACAGCCGAGCTCCATGTGAAAAGCAGGCTGCCGATGTTGGGATCCGCAGCCTCTGGGGAGAGAGCCAGAGACCCTCTGCGTTCTCCTTTGCAGAGGGTCTCATAGACCAGGCTGCCCTGTCGCCATCTTGTCGAAAGTCTCCGAGTCAAGATATTCTTTATCAGAAACACTTGGGAACAAGTTTGTCTTCCCCTCCCGACCTCTGCAATCTCAAGTCCAGAAGTTTTCAAACCTTTCATGCCATAGTCTTTTAAAAAATCCACAATCTCTCCAGGTCTCCTATTTTCTTCACAGTCATTCATGCAAGAGACACCAATACCAGAAGCTATTGGGGCCTTGGCAACACCAATCACCAGGCGTGATAGCAGGTCTTGAATCCAGAACTGGATGGAGGGAGGTAGAAGGAAATAAAAGCACCAGGAAGTGGAGGAGATTACCATATTCATACAGATCTGGCTCTCTGCAACCCCTTCACTTGCTCTATGGTTTTCTCTTTATAATTGCTACCAAATCCCCCTGTAATATAGAACTTAGATATAGCACACATTAATCATTGTGGCAACCTCATGATAGATGCTTTTTCCGTCTCCTATATGTTGACTGGACTTAGGAACTTTTCTTCTTCTTTCAAATATATACATATTTCTTGAGATAAAAAAACTTGTGTGGTAAGACTTGCTGCCTTCTTCCATGATTCATTTCCCCCTTTTCCATATGCTCTCTGCCTACATAAATACCTTTAGCCTGTTCATTAATTTCCTGATAAATATATTCAATTCTTCCCTCTGTTCCTTTTTTTCAGCACTCCAGTTGCTTTTTAGAAGTTTTAGCTCTAACCTTATGCTCTCTGTCTCTCTAACCCTGCAGTGATTGTCACTATCTTTCTGTGTTTCTCTTTCCTCAAATTCTTGTAAAATAGAACATACTGCAAAGCAGTGGTGTTCCTGGGATTTAGCATTTGGGGTGGCAGATGGGGTGGTAACAAATATGCTTGTGGAGGCTGGGTATATCCCCCAAGCACTCCCAACTGACTGCATACATTTTGAATTAAAAATATTAAAAAATAATGGAATTAAAAACACATTAATGTGCCTCAATCTATTTAGGAGAAGTTGAGAAAACAGACTGTTTACCAATACTTAATTTAACACAACTATTACTAACATAATTCCCTTGATCAGCAACCATTATGAAAGATTTAGCTTTTGTAGTTTCACTACAGTTTAACCATCGGTGAAGAAGGCATTGGCAAAGTAGCACCAATGCAAAAAGCAGAGATTGGCTGCTGACCATCTCTCATTTAGACTCTCTCCTTGAATTCTGGTTACAACTCAGCCTCTACCCAAACTATTCACAGACCCACTTTTTAATAAGACCAGGATACTTGTTGCTAAATCTTGTGTTATAAGTATTACTTTTTACATATTCACCATCTAGACAGTAAACTCTTTTAAGGATAAGGACCATGCGAATCTACTCATGGGATGCCAGTGTGCACAGCAGGAGGAAATTAACAGTTGTTGATAGAACATCTCCTATCTATGAGCAATATGCCCTATGCAGGCATTCCACTTATGTAGTCTTCTGTAATCATCACAACCTCCTGTGTCCATGGTTGTCAATATAGAAACTCATAAAGGTGAAGTAATTTTACCTGGATCACAAAGCTAGTAAGACAGCCTGGATGCAAACCCCAATCTTTTTTACTCTAAAGCTTATGTTCTTTATATCACACTATGCCAATGCAGTAGATGCATGAATGAATCAGTCAAACTTGGACCCAAAGGTGAAGTTCTGCCAGCACAATTCTCTGATTGCAAAATAAAGGGTGGTCCTTAATAGTGGATGTGAAAAATAAGAGTATTCTGTGAAAAGAATGACATTGAGCTCTAAACTAACATTTCAACATGTATTTCAGATATGTAAAAAACTGACAGCAATAACTTTCCTTACAATATTAGGAGTTGTATTAGTTTTATTAAACCATCTGACGATTGAATGGAAATAGAGAGGCCTGGGTCAATGTTATATGGGTTATTGTCAGTCTAGAATTAGAACCAAGAGTCTTTGAAAGCTGCATCTTCTACTCAGCAATCTATAATTTTAAAAATAGTAATATACAGTTCTTCACCCCAAGTACTAATGGAAATTGTGCATCAGGAGAAAATGTTTATCATCAATTAACCAGTATTGAATACCTACTGAGGACAGACACTATGTGGGTGCAATTGAGGTTTCTAGAGTAAAAAAATAGACCTCAGCTCCAGCCTCCTTTGAGATGTAACCATAGTGAAGCTAGAGAATTACATCAAGCCCTGCTGATGGTATAGAATGTCCTAATTACAATCCCAAATTGCACTAAATGCTTTTCTAAGTAGGATAAAAACAGATAAATTAATTTGAGAGGACATATAAAATTGCAGTCATGGGGAGATAAATCTTTCACTAGTAAATCTTTTCATTTTGCCTGACCACTTCTAAGTAACCCTTAGATCACTAAGAAGACACATAGAACTGTGCTTGCACGCACACACACACACACACACACACACACACACTCTTTTCTATGGCTTATTTAAAAAAGATTTCCATTTTGTTCTGTTTCTTTTGAAGAATTCCCTGAGGAATTCTTCTAAAGTTGGGGCAAATCAGCATACACAAATACATCCATTTAGAATCTCCTTGGAAACTAGAACTGCTGGCCAATTCAGGCAGCAAGCAGCAAAATGTTTTCTCCAGGTTTACTTGAAGAGAGAAAAATATTGTGAAAAATTCAAAGAAAGGTATATGCCGAACTGCAGGGCTTGATGTGCTAGTCTCTAGGGACCTGTGTTTCCATGCACCAGAAAGATTGCTACTTTATGCCAAGTCTACATGCTGTGCCATCAAAATGAAAGAAGCCAAAGAAAAATGATAGCAAAAATGGCTACCATTTATAGAGCATTTAGCAGGTGCAAGCACTAAACTAAGCGCTGTACTTACATTACCTCATGTAATCCTTGCGACCACTCTAGGTGGTCCTCAATTTCCAAACAGGTAATGAAGTCTCAGAGAAGTTAAGAAACTCACCTAAGTTCCCACAGCTAATAAGTGATAAACTTCCATGGAACTTGGTGCCCGTCCTCTGAACACAATGCAACATTCCCTAGGCACAATTGTGTTGTCAACAAGACTACCTCGCCCTTCCCTCCCTGGTTCAACAACATAGCTAATGCCGAGTTTCAGACGGGATTTACCTTTGAAAATGCTTAAAAGGAGTCACAGGTTTTTAGCAGACAAGCACAGCTAAAATAAAGCTAGAGGAACCATTCCCACAGATCATATGACCCTTTATGTACCTACCCGTCATGACTCACTTCTGCACAAATCCATACTGTAATGAAAAATCCACAGTGAGGAAAGTAAATTATTTGTGCTCTACCTCGAGATGGACACAAAGATGAAGAGGCATGCTGACACACTCACGCACACACAAATGGAAAACACAGATTTGTTTTGACAACCTATTATACTACAAAAATATTTATGAATGTAAGCTGCAGCAAAGTGCATCCATCTTCCAAAAGCACACACACCCCGCCAAAGGCTGCTTAGACTTGGGAAAGATAAGAACACCCTCTCAAAATGAACGGCTCGCAGACGAAGGGGGTCACCAGAGGAAAGCCCCCAGTTTCCTATTATCAGGGTTTCTCATATTGTCATTCTTTTCACAGGACACTCTCATTTTTCGCAACCAGTGTTAAGTGACCACCATTTATTTTGAAATCAGAGAGTTGAGCTGGCAGAAATGAAGTCCTTGGCAGCTGCAGAGATGAAACTCAACTGAACAAACAGATTCTTAAGTGAGGCTTAGATGGAAGAAATTGGACATGGTTCAGATTTTTTAAAATTCATTTAAATGTGTGATTGAATCCTGCTCATTACCCTCTTGGCAGTGTATTATATATTCAGCTCTTTATTGTATAATAATATTGAGGGTGGAAAATAAGAAAGGTACAATATTACCAGCTCTTCTTATTATAGAAGAGGAGCAGCTTTGTTTATGTAATAAACAATAGTCAATAAATGCATATAACAAGTTACTTTTTCACAGCAATCTATACTCAGAATTTGAAATATGCTATTTTGTTCTTCAGTCCAAATTTCTTGAGACAAATAAATCCTTCTGTGCAGTAATCATACTAAAATTTTGGAGTAAACAGTGTAGAAAAGTGTGCAGGCCTGATTTTAGAATGTTGCTTAATGCAGACTGATGACAGATGAATTCCCTATGGCACTGCCCACCACAACTCTGTACTCATCATAAACACTCTTCTCCCTTCACTCATTCTGCTCCAGTCATTGCACCTACTTATTTTCCATGAATGTCCCAAGCATGCTTCCCCCTCAGAGTCATCACATTCGCTATCTCTTCCACCTGAAACACTCTTACCCCAGGTAGCTATACGGCTGAAACTCTCACTTCTTTCGAGTATGTCCTCAAATGTTATCTTACATATCTTTCCATCACTGCATCACACTCTATCCTCTTAACATGCAGAGCTGTGCCACATATTTGCATCATCTGACATATATATTTGCTTGATCCTTGACTTTCTTTTTCCACCCAAAGGTAAGTTTCATGAGCAAAGAGACTGTTCACTACAGGTGACTCTGGCACCCGGAACAGTACTAGCACATAGCAAGTGTTCATGAATGAATAAATGAATGAATATCCCCAGAGTCAGCTTAGGGCTAGGAGGAGCAGTGGGGTGGCTGCCTAAGGTTTAAACCTAAAAAGGGGGCTCAAACAGTACGGTAAAGATAATGAGATGGAGAATATTTATTTTAGAACTCCTCTTAAGAAAAGTCTTACAAATGTTTAGAAGGAATACTTTGATAAACCACGCAAGGCAAGGAAAGGATGAGTCCCTGCCCTGGTAGAGATTTTGGTTAAGCTGCCATTTAAAGAAGGTAAGTACAATTAGCTATAGGGATCTTGTTTTACTGAGAGAAGTTTGCAAGTGTGCATCAGAGCTATATGGCTTGGGTATACCTAAGAGAGGCTAAAAACACCTACCATTGGTTTTACTTCTCTCTTCCCTCTCAGCCTATTCTCTACGTAATACTGCATGACTGGTTAAATAATACTGGTCTGAAAGTATGCCATATCATCAAAACTGTCCTGTGTACCTATACACCCCTCCTCTATCCAAGAACCTACACTGCTTCTCAATTGTCTTTTGTATCACATTCAAACTCCTCAACTTGGCACTCAATCCCTGGAACCCATGAATGTGTTACCTTGCATGGCAAAAGCAGCTATGCAGATAGAAGTGAGTCAAGAACCTTAAAATAAGGACCCTCCGGTTGGGCCTACTATAATCACACGCGCCCTTGTGTGTGGGAGAGAAAGGCAGAAAACATCAAAATGATACAGCAGAAGAGAGAGGCACGGACGTGATTTGAAGTACGAGAGAGACCCAATCTGCCAGTGTTGGCTCTGAAGATGGAGGAAAGAGTCCACAAGCAAAGGATACAGACAGCCTCCAAAAGCTAAGAATAACCACCGTTCAACAGCCAGCAAGAAAATAGAGACCTCAGGTGTGTAACCACATGGAAGTCGCTTCTGCCAACAACCTAAATAATCCTGGAGGCAGGTTCTCCTCCAGAACACAGCTGCACCAATACCTTCACCTTAGTCTTACGAGTTCTAAGCAAGGAAATCAGTCAAGCCCACTGTACTTCAGACACACAGAATTATAAGATAATAAATTTGTGTTGTTTTAAACTACCACATTTGTGGTAGTTTGTCATGGCAGTGTTAGAAAGCAATCTGAATCCAACTTATGTATCCCAAACACCCCAACTCACTGAAACATAAATTCATGGCTCCAGTCAACCGGGTTTCCTTCCAGTCCATAAACATGCTCATTTATTTTTTGTTGTTATTGCTGCTGCTGCTGTTGTTGCTTTTGAGTCAAGGTCTCACTCTGTTGCCCAGGCTGGAGTGATCATGGCTCACTGCAACCTCAAACTCCTAGGCTCAAGCAATCCTCCCTCCTCAGCCCCCCAAATAGACAGGACTACAGATATCTGCCACCACACCTGGTTAGTTTTTCTCTCTTTTAAATATTTGTTGCAGAGACAAGGTCTTGCTATGTTGTGAAGGCTAGTCTTGAACTCCTAGGCTCAATCAATCCTCCTGCCTCAACCTCCCAAAGTGCTGGGATTACAGACATGAACCACCATGGCTGGCCATACTCATTTGTTATTAATCCCACATTGCCCCTCCACTCACACAGTTTCTCCTGCCACACCAGTTCAAATTTGAGGCAGAACAAAGTCCTACCTCTTTCACTTTTTAACCTGTTTACCCAACAGGACTTTCCACTTAGGGCCTTTCAAATGTCACAGTATGCTTCAAAAAGTAATATACATGGGTCAAGTGTCTTTATCATTTTCTCTCCCAACAAAACTTTAAACCTGTTATGAGCTGAAAGCATGTCTTCTTTGTGTCTGACAAAGCACTAAACAACGGATGCACCATAAACATTTCTCAGAAATTTTCTCACTTCACTTTAAAATGTTCAGTTGGAGATTTTTATATGAAGAGTATAATCAAACTTGCTAAAATGACAGAATTTGCAAAAAAAAAAATTTCAGAATAGTAGATTTCAGATTGTACCATGGATCAGATATACAGAGTTCTAACAGATGTGATCCAGTGACAGGAAGCACTTAATTTCATTTATATCTGTCAATTAGCTCTTCCTTGCAGGGACAGAGCTCTCACCTGATGCCTGCTTTTCAACTTCATCCTATTTCTGAGGACTTCAGTACTAACACCATGAAAGTCATAATCCTACCATTTAGGGACAGCTCACCAACTTGAGTGACAGCATAATTGTTCCTCATTGCCTAAATACCACCTCCAACTTTCAATGCAGTAGGTAGACCAGATGGACAATGATACCTGCTGTCCTCTCCCTTTTCAGAATAAAGAGAACTTGAAGTTTTCATCCTGATACTAAGATGGGTTTTTATTTATTTTTTAAAGGTACAAAAACAATTCTTTTTTATTTATTTTTATTTTTTTCAGATTCAGGGAGTACACACGTGTATTCGTTACATGGACGTATTGTGGAATGGTGGGGATTGGGTCTCAGGTGGCCCATTCTCCGGTAGGTAGTTTTGGACCCAAACCTCCCTCCCCTTACCCCCTTAATGGTTTCCACAATGTCTATTGTTTCCATTTTTGTGACCATTTAGCTTGCACATATGAGTGAAAGCATGTGGTGTTTGGTTTTCTGTTTCTGAGTCAGTTTACTTAGGATGATGACCTCCAGCTCCATCCATGTTGCTGCACAGGACATGATTTCATTCTTTTTTATGACTGCATAGAATTCCATGGCATATTTATTCCACATTTACATTTACATTATCCATTGATGGGCATTTAGGTTAATTCCATATTTTTGCAATTGTATATTGTGCTACAATGAACATGCAGATGCAGGAGTCTTTGTCATATTATGACCTCTGTTTCTTAGGATAGATACCTAGTAGTGGGCTGGCAGGATCAAATGGTAGATCTACTTTTGGTTCTCTGAGTAATCTCCATATCACTTTCCATAGAGGTTGTACTAATTTACACTCCCACCAGCAGTGTATAGGCATTTCCTTTTCTCCACATCTGAGCCAGCATCCATTATTTTATCTTTTAATAATGACCATTCGGATTGGTGTGAGGTGGTATCTCATTGTGGTTTTAATTTGCGTTTTCCTGATTATGAGTGATGTTGAGCATTTTTTCATATTCTTTATTGGTAATTTGTGTATTTCCTTTTGAGAGATATCTATTCATGTCGTTTACCCACTTTTTTAATGGAGATATTAGCTTTTTTTTCTTGCTGATTTGTTTGAGTTTTTTGTAAATTCTGGATACCAGTCCTTTGTCAGATATATAACTTGTAAATATCTTCTCCCATTCTGTAGGTTGCCTATTTGCTCTATTGATTATTTTGGTGTGCAGAAGCTTTTCAGTTTAAGTCCCACTTATTTTTGTTTTAGTTGCATTTGCTTTTGAGGTTTCAGCCATAAATTGCTTGCCTAGGCTGATGCCCATAAGAGTTTTTTCTAGGGTTTCTTCTAGGACTTTTATGATTTCCAGTCTTACATTTACGTCTTTAATCCATCTTGAGTTAATTTTTGTATATGGGGAGAGATAGGAATCAAGTTTCATTTTTCTGCATGAAGTTATCCAATTTTCCAAGTTATCCAATTTTTCAACCACTTGTTGAATAGGGTGTTTTTTCACCAGTGTATGTTTTTGCTTTCTTTGTCAAAGATCACTTGGTTGTAGGTATTTGGACTTATTTATGGATTCTCTATTCTGTTCCATTAGTTCATGTGTCAGCTCTTGTACTAGTTTTGGTTACTACAGCCTTGTAGTATAATGTGAAGCCTGGTAACGTGATGACTCCAGCTTTGTTCTTTTTGCTTAGGATTTCCTTGGCTATTCAGTCTCTTTTTTGGGTTCATATGAATTTGAGGATGGTTTTTTCTAATTCTGTAAAAAATAATGTTGGTAGTTTAATAGGAATTTCACTGAATCTGTAGATTACTTGGGGTACTATGGTCATTTTAGTAATGTTGATTCTTCCCATCCATAAGCATGGAATATTTCTCCATTTATTTGTGACCTCTGCAATTGCTTTCATCAGAGTTTTGTTGTTCTCCTTTTAGAGATCTTTCACCTCCTTGGTTAAATATGTTCCTAGATATTTTAGCTTTTCGTCTGCTATTGTAAATGGAATTGAGTTCTTGATTTGATTCTTAACTTGGTCGCTATTGGTGTATACCAGTGATACTGATTTGTGTGTGTTGATTTTGTATCCTGAAACTTTACTGAATTCATTTATCAAGCCCAGGAGTCTTTTGGAGTTTTTAGGGTTCTCTACATATAAGATCATGTTGTTGGAATACAGAGATTGTTTGATCTCTTCTTTTCCAATTTGGATACTTCCTAGTTCTCTCTCTTGCCTGATTGCTCTGGCTAGGACTATCCAGTACTATGTTGAATAAAAGTGATGAAAGTGAGCATCCTTACCTTTTCCATCTCTGAGGGGTGTTCAACTTTTCTCCATTCAGGATGACATTGGCTGTGGGTTTGTTGTATATCACTTTTATTATTTTGAGAACTGCTCCCTCTATGTCTATTTTGCAGATGGTTTTTATCATGAAGGGATGCTGGATTTTATCAAGTGCTTTTTCTGAGTCTATTGAAATAATCATATGATTTTTTTAAAAAAATTCTGCTTATGTAGTGGATCACATTTATTGATTTGTTTATGTTGAACCATCCTGATATAAGACCCACTTTGTGGTGCTATTGAATTTGGTTGGCTGATATTTTGTTGAGGATTTCTGCATGTATTATCATAAGGGATATTGGTCTGTAGTTTTCTTTTATTGCTGTATGTTTTCCTGGCTTTGGTATCAGAGTGATACTGCCCTCATAGAATGAGATAGGGAGGTTTTCCTCCTATTCAATCTTG
Source organism: Carlito syrichta (assembly GCF_000164805.1). Lineage (NCBI taxonomy): Eukaryota > Metazoa > Chordata > Mammalia > Primates > Tarsiidae > Carlito > Carlito syrichta. The sequence continues at coordinate 22,980 of NW_007258186.1, read as the reverse complement.
TGGAATAGCTTCAGCAAAATCAGTACTAGTTCTTCTTTGATGGTTTGGTAGAATTCAGCTGTGAGGCCATCATATCCTAGACCTTTTTTTGGTTGGGAGACTTCTAACTACTGTTTTACTCTCATGCCTCATTATTGGTCTGTTCAGTGTTTCTATTTCTTTCTGATTCATGGTTGGGGGGTTGTATGTTTCAAAAAATTTATCCATTTTCTCTAGATTGTCTAGTTCATTTGCATAGAGGTGTTCACAATAGTCTTAGATGATCTTTTGAATTTCCAGCATATCAGTTGTGATGTTTCCTTTTCCATTTCTAATTGGGCTAATTTGAGTCATCTTTCTTTGTTTCTTAATTAATCTGGCTAGTGGTCTATAAATTTTGTTTATCTTTTTAAAGAACCAACTTTTTGTTTCATTGATCCTTTGTATTTTTTAATTTCAATTTTATTTAGTTCTGCTCTCATCTGTATTATTTATTTTTTTTCTGCTAGTTTGAGGTTGAGTGTGTTCATGTTTTTCTAGTTCCTTGAGGTGTTACGTTAGGTTGTTGATATGTGATCTTTCAGTTTTATTAATGTATGCCTTATGTGCTATAAATTTTCCTTTTAACACAGTTTTGGCTGAGTTCCAGAGGTTTTGATAATTTGTTTCATGGCTGTCTTTCATTTCAAGGAAATTTTTAATTTCCATCTTGATTTGCTGACCCAGGGATTATTCAGGAGCAAAATATTTAAATCCCATGAATTCTTCTTGGAGTTAATTTCTAGTTTTATTCCACTATGGTCTGAGATGGTGCTTGATATGATTTTGATTTTTCTGAATTTATTGAGACTTGATTTGTAGCCTATTATATAGTCTTAGAGAATTCCCATGTGCTGATGAGAAAAATGTGTATTCTGTAGTTTGGGGTTCTGTAGATGTCTGTTAGTTTCATTTCCTCTAGAGTCCTGTTTAACACCAATGTTTCTTTGTTGACTTTCTGCCTTGATGATCTGTCTATTGCTGTCAGTGGCATGTTGAAGTGTCCCACTAATATTATATTACTGTCTAGCCCTTTTTTAGGTCTAGTAGAATTTGCTTTATAAATCTAGAGGTTCTTGTTTTAGGCACATATACATTTAAAATTATGATGTCTTCTTGTTGGATTGATTCCTTTATTATTATATAATAGTCATTGTCTTTTTTTACTGTTGTTAATTTAAAGACTGTTTTATCTGATATAAGAATGGCTACTCCTGCTCATTTTTCATTTCCATTTCCATGGAGTATTTTTTTTGCCCACCCCTTTACCTTGAGTCTATAGGAATCTTTGTGAATTAAGTGGATCTCTTAAAGACAGCAGATATTTGGTGTGTGTGTGTGTGTGTGTGTGTGTGTGTTTTAATCCATTATGCCAGTCTATATCTTTTTAGTGGGGTATTGAGACCATTTACATTCAGAGTTAATAATGATATATAAGGTATTATTCTATTTCCAGTGTTTTTCTACTGGTGTATTATAAGCTTTTGTTTCCATATTTAGGACTCCTTTTAATACAGGGGGTACCAAAAAATATGTATACACATTTTAAGAGATGTTATCTATGTATTACTTTTTTTTTTTGAGTTGGAGTCTCACTCTGTCACCCAGACTGGAGTGTAGTGGCCGCTCCCGGCCACCACAGCCTTGACCTGCTGGACTCTGGCGATCCTTCTGCCTCAGCCTCCGAGTAGCCAGAATTACAGGCATGCGCTACCATGCCTGGTTGATTTTTTAATTTATTGTAGAGATGTGGTCTCACTGCCCAGGCGGGTCTCGAACTCGCGGGCTCAGGCAATCCACTCACCTCAGCCTCCCAAAGGCGCAGGATTACAGGCTGAGCTACCGAGCCCGGCTTATGTATTACTTTTTGAAGTGGAATTAAATTATGGTAGCAGTGTGTAGTATGATGTTTGCTCAACCATATTTCTGCCATCTTGACTGTCCTGCCTGTTGCATGATGATGTGAGCATTCATTTGATCAACACCATCTTGTGAGTAGATATTATACTTAAAATGTGCATACTTTTTTTTTGGCACCCCCTGTATTTCTTGTAGAGCTGGTCTATTGGTGACAAATTCCCTCGATGTTTGCTTTTCTGTGAAGGACTTAATTGCTCCTTCATTTATGAAACTTAGTTTTTGCAGGATACAATCTCCTCAAAGACAGTTACTCTCTTTGAGGAGATTGAAGATGGGGCCTCACTCCCTCTGACTTGTAGGGTCTCTTCTGAGAAGTCTGCTGTTAGTCTGCTAGGTTTACCTTTGTAAGTTATTTGATGCTTTTGTCTCACTCTTAAAATTATTTCCTTCACATTAACTTTGCATAGTTGGATGATGATGTATCTTAGGGATGTCCTTTTTGTAATCAGTTTTTTGCAGGTTCTTTGGGCTTTTTGTATCTGGATGTTTAGATCTCTGGCAAGACCAGGGAAGTTATCCTCCATTATTTCCTCAAATAAGTTTTCCAAACCTACTGCTTTCTCCTGTTCCTCAGGAACACCTATGATTCTTAGGTTTGGACATTTTACATAATCCCACATTTCTTGAAGACTTTGTTTTGTTCTCTTGGTTCTTTTTTCTTTGACTGATTGGGTTAATTCAAAAGCCTTGTTCAAGTTCTGAGATCCTTTCTTCTGCTTGTTCTAGTCTACTGTTACCATTTGTACTTCCCTAAATGCTTCTTTTATTTCCAGAATTTTAGCTTTTTTTTTTAGGTGTCTATATCTATGGATAATTTTTTCACCAATGTCTGAATAGTTTTTAAAATTTCTTTGTTTGTTTTTTGTTTGTTTGTTTTGAGTTGGAGTCTCACTCTGTCATCCAGGCTGGAATGCAGTAGTACGCTCACAGCCACTGCAGCCTGGACCCGCTGAACTCAGGTGATCCTTCTGCCTCAGCCTTCCAGGCTGGAGCCACAGGTATGTGTCACCATGCCTGGATAATTTTTTTAATTTGTTGTAGAGATGAGGCCTTGCCAAGTTACCTAGGCTGGTCTTGAACCCCTGGACTCAAGCAATTCTTCTGCTTCTGCCTCCCAAAGTGTTGGCTCTCAACTTTCTCCTGAATTTCATTGACCAATTTGATCATCAACCCTTTGAATTCTGTGTCTGGAATTTCAACAATTTCATTTTGGTTAGGGTTTGTTGCTGTCTTTTGTGGGGTTTGGAGAACTGTTTTTTCATAGTGTCAGAATTATTTTTCTGGTTCCTTTTCATTTGGGTAGATAGTTTCTTCTTCTTTGAGGTTGACAGGAGCTGATGTAGACACTGTAGGTTTCCCTTGGTTATGTAATGCTTTGGTGTGGTGAGTTTCTCAATTGCCAGATGTGGTAGCCCTGTGCTGTGTACCTGCACTGGTTAATGCCATCCTGTGTGGCCTGAGTGGCTTGGAAAGCATTGTTAACTGTTACTTCCCCAAAGCTGAGGTATTGTATCTGATTTGTGTTGATCTCTGGTAGTAGGTGATACTTGTTTGAGAAAGCCAGTTATGATGATGGTTATAGGGTTCTCCTTGGCAAGTGTTGCTCCAAGGAAATACCCAGCCAGCCTAGACCCAGGGTGAGACTCTGGAGATTTCCCAAGTTTTCTTTCTGTTTTGAGCATTCTGGAATAGTGCAGGGTGAAAGAGCAGAAACACTCTACAAGTATTCATTCTTAGCTACCCCAGTAGGGGTTAGAAGGGAGTCCCAGGCCACTGAGGTAACACTGTTGTAAAGAGCAGACCCAGAAGAATTCACAAGGAGAATGAGAAATTGCTATGGCAACACACCCCACCTGGCACCTGCTTTGGCCTCAGGCAATCTGTGATCTGAATGTCTGTCAAGGTATAGCCAGCCTCAGGGCCTCAGGTATTCTCAGGCAACCCATCCAGGAACTGTCTGCAGTCTCGTAGTTTGCCCTTGGTGCCCATTCCCTCCCAAACTGGCTGGAAAGCAACTGTTCCACCCTGCAAGGGTTGAGTTCCTGGGAAATGGCAGTTGGCATTTCTCAAAGCTTTTTTCCTGCACCACTCCACACGGAGCAGTTTCCTGTGAGGGACTGAGGTCTCACAAAGCCTAAGGAGCCCTGCAAGTTTGCAGCAGGAGCACAAAACTCCAGAATTCTAGTCACTCACTAAAGGTACAAAAATAATTCTATTAAAACAATGAAATAAATTGAGGGGGGAATCTTTAAAATTAAAATATTGTGTCATCACAACAAATATTTCTTTTTTTGCCCTTGAGTAGCCAAGATGAGTTAAAGTCTGTTTTATATTCCAAAAATTAAAGAGATACTTAATGGAAATAACACTACTCAGTGCTTATAAGCGAAGTCAATTTATACTCTTGTTAGATCAGCTCAAATCTAAAGGCTACAAAAATTCTTTTGTTAGAGAAAAGTGGAAAAATCTGCTTCAGGACAAAGTTATTCAAGATGAAAGGAAGGTGTATCTTCAGTGAGAAGACTGCCTGCTGTCAGATGATTTCTTGCTAATACTTTTAGATTTTGGACTTCTTGACTTTCTTAGTTTTCTAATAGTCTAATCCACCACCTCCTCCTCTCTTTTCTTGCCTTCATTGCATCAACAAAAAGAAATACCTTGAAACCAAATGAGGCAAATTTAAGTCATTAGCATTAAAGATCTGTTTCAGAGAATGAGAATCATATGCTCATTTGTGTGACATATGCTTCCTGGGCTGACTTTTGAAGAAAGTAGTTCTTTTCAATCAATTTTTTTCAGCTGAGACTAGATGTCAGAAATTTTAGACCAGGAAAAGTCAAATTCACTTAATGGACTCTTGGATTGCTTCAAGTAATTAAGGAAACCCAGTTCTTCTGGGCATAAAATGAGCCAGGCAGCCGGGCTCGGTGGCTCAGCCTGTAATCCCGTGCCTTTGGGAGGCTGAGGTGAGTGAATTGCCTGAGCCCGCGGGTTCGAGACCCGCCTGGGCAGCGAGACCTCATCTCTACAATAAATCAAAAAATCAGCCGGGCGTGGTAGCGCACGCCTGTAATTCTGGCTACTCGGAAGGCTGAGACGGAAGGATCGCTGGAGGCCAGCAGGTGAGGCTGCGGTGGCTGGGAGCAGCCACTGCACTCCAGTCTGGGCGACCGAGTGAAACTCCAACTCAAAAAAAAAAAAAAAAAAAAAATGAGCCAGGCATGACCTCTTCCATTTAGGCTTCTGACCATTCTACCTACATGATGAATATATTCCTTGGGGTCATCTGGAGGATCATACTGAACAAGCCAGTTGACTCCATGAATATCCAGCCTTCTCTCTGCCACATCTGTACACAATATCCCTGAATCTGCATCGCAGAACTGGAAGGATGTGGTTGCACACTTATTTTGCTTCTGCTAATGACCAAAATAAGTAAATCAATGTAGTTCAGCAACTTGCAGTGGTATTTCACAGATTTACAACCTGAAAAGAAGACCATGTTTCTTTTTAAATTTCTTCTTAAAAAATATAAAGAACAGAAGGAATCTCTTTTTGGAGGGACAAACAACATATCCCTGTTCAAGAACATCCACTGTTGTATTAGCTTTATCATCATCCACGCCAACATTCAATGGTTGGTTTTTTTTGTTTTGTTTTGTTTTTTTGGAGAAATTCTTGCCAGGTCTTCAAATTTTCAAATTTGTGTGACAGAAAAGAGTACGGGTTTTTTTGCATGTTTGCAAAAGTTTCTTAATTTGCTTTAATTTCTCTTCAAACCCATCATCCAAAATACCATCAACCTCATCAATAACTTGACTGTAGGTTTCTATACATAAACCTTGGGGTATTCTGCATATGGTCCAGGAGATGGACAGGTGTGGCCACAATGGTGTTGATCCCATTGGCAAGTTACTGTGTTTCAGTAGATCTGTGACCACCACCCATTATTAACCCATGTGTGTGCATGAGGTGGGTCATTAGCTTCTGCATGGCCTGTTCTCTAATAGATGCGAGAATAAGGACTTCTGTTCCATTCCTAGGCATAAACTTGAACTTAACAATGAGTTCATCCACAGGGATGAGAAATGCCAGGGTTTTCCCACTGCTGGTTTGTGTAGCTGCTGGAAGATCCCTGCCTTCTAGAAGCGGTTTGTCATTTTTATGATGAATTCCAGTCATGTTTGTGAAGCCCACTTTTTATTGTCTTCAAAGTGTTTTTATTGACAAAATTAGTTAGAGAAGCAAATGAAATACCTTCATCTTCCTCGTTTTCTGGCTTTTTTCATGTTTTCTCTTTCTTCAAGAGACTTGGCATCTTCTTCAGACTTTCCTTTGTTTTCAATTTTTGCTTTTTTTTTTAATCAGGACTAGTATCATTCAACTATTTTTCTCTTCTTTTCTTTTTTGAATTAGGAGACTGCATTGCTGCTTCTGCACTGGTTAAGAGAATATATTTCTGGGTTTGTTTCTGTAACTTTTATATTTTCTACTACGTCTTTAGACATGTCTCCATTTGGGGCTTTTGATAAGCCCACAGTCATAAAACATTTTTAGAGATTTTTTTTAACTTTTTCTTCTCCCATTGTTTCTTCAGACATCTCCATTTTAAGTTTCCAAGGCTCACATCCTGCACTCCCTATAGCTTTAGATTTTGCTGTGGCAATTTGAGGTTCTTCTGCATCTCCCTGTGCAGAACTTCCATTGACAGATAAGACATGCTGTCAGAAAAGTTCCTTCACCTCAGTACCACTGCACGGGTCCTCAGCTCTCCAGGAGGCTTTTAATTAGCACACCTGGCACTAAAGAAGCTTGCTCTGTGGACCTCATAAAAGCACTCAGAAAGGTAGCAAATTGCCAAATATTCATTATGTTGTTCCGTCTTTTAAAACATGTATTTATAAATGTTATTTATCCTACAGTTATCCTCATTGCGGTCTTATACACGATAACCAATACTTGTAGACATTCAGTCAGAAAACATTGTTCTTTATAGCAATGCTACTTTTATTATAAATTGTGTCCATTTTAATACAGAGTCATTCAGGGAGCATCTACCGAGTACTGACCATACGGTTACAATTTCTCACCCACAATGTGTGGCTTAACTAAGGTTAAAACTCATGGATTTCTCCCCTTTATCTAAGTAAAAAAGGCTCTCTTTGATCTGCCCCTCTCCTAACTTTCCAGCTGTGATTCCCTCCAACACAAGAAGCACACCATGAGGTCTGGCCTCTGTGACCTTGTACATCCTCTCCTCTTTGCCTAAAATGTTGCTACCTCCTAAGCCCCTATTTCACCCCAGTGTAACCTTTGGAACTCAGTTTAAGGTCACTTTGTCCAGAAAGCTGCCTTAGCTGCCCTACTCCCTCGCTTACCACCTTACCCCCTAAAGACTATGACTTTTTTGAGGGTACAAATGAGTTCTTCATTATTTTTGTAACTGTGGAACCCAAAAGTTTACATGACACATAGCAGAATAAGAATACATAACTGTTGAAAGGAGAAATTTTAAGCATAATGATCGTTAACTCCTCAAGTAGCTTACAAGAAAGTCAGAACAGGCCGGGCTCAGTGGCTCAGCCTGTAATCCCAGCACTTTGGGAGGCCGAGGGGAATGGATTGCCTGAGCCCGCAGGTTGGAGACCAGCCTGGGCAATTTGGTGAGACCTCGTCTCTACAAAAAAAAAAAAATCAAAAAATTAGCCAGGCGTGGCGCACATGCCTGTAGTTCTGGCTATTTGCAAGGCTGAAGCGGAAGGACTGCCAGAGCCCAGCGGGTCGATACTGGGGTGGCCGTGAGCATGCGTGCCACTGCACTCTAGCCTGGGCGATGGAGTGAGACTCCAACTCAGAAAAAAGAAAGAAAGTCAAAACATGAATGCAAACATTAAACATCAGTATAAGATGTATCACAGGATGGAAGAGGTGTATTAATATCCTACAGTTGCTGTACAAATTACCAAAATGTGGCAGCTTAAAACAACAATGTATTCTCTCACAATTCTGGAGGCCAGAAGTCCAAAATCAAGATACTAACAGGATCATGCTCTGCCAAGGGCTTTAGGTAGAGTTCTTTCCATACTTCTTTCCTGGCTTCTGATGGATGCTAGCATCTTGGTGTTCCTAGATTTGTAGCTGCATCATTCCAGTTTCTGCCTCTAACTTTACATTGCCTTCTCCTCTGTGTGTCTATCTGCCTTATCAAGATATATGTGATGGCATTTAATTTAAGCCCACTCAGGTAATTCAGGATAAACTTCTTCTCAAGATTTTTATCTTAATCACATATTTTGCCATATAAGCTAACATTCCCTCTTTTACCATTTGGGTTAACATTCACAGGTTATAGGGATTAGGCTGTGGATGTAAGTTTTCAGGACCACCATCCAACACACTATAGTAGGTGTAACTTTGTAGAGTATCCAGAAAAGGTCATGAGAATTCAGAGGGAAGACAGTACAATGAACTGGAGTGAGGGCCACCTGGTCTTAATGCTTTCATGGGTTAAAATAATTGATAGCTATCATCATGACTCCTTTTATGTAGGCCAGTGATGCCAATTTCCTTGAAGAAGAAGCTAAGGAATGAAAAGGATGTGTGCATATTATGAAAAGGTTAGTGATGAAGCCAAGATTGGGATTTAGCTCTCTTCTCTTAAAAACATGAATTATTACTTATACTCTTTTACTACTCAAAAATGAATTTAAGGAGATTAAATGGCAAACACATTACAGAGATTCAACAATTATTTAATAACCTATTTTCAGTTTCTTCTTTTATTCCTGCTGAAGTTCTCATAGTAGAGAGACTAATTCAATACTCTGGACAAAAGAAGTATTGTATAAAAGCTAGGGGCTTTCCATAGTCAACAAATATTAACTCAGCATCTGCCCTTAGTAAAATATTGTGAGAAATATGAATATAAATTAGACATGCATTCATACTCAGGGAGCTATCATTTCATAGAAGGCAGGTGATCAGGTGATAAGCACAAGGCAGTCTGTCTCATAGAGGCCCAGATCAACTCCTGCGGGAGTTTAGAGCAAGAGAGATCATTCCTGAATGCAGTTATCAGGAAAGTCTTCATGGAGCAGATGGCTTTTGAACAGAACATTGAAATGAAAGCACTTCTCAACAGATAGAACTGGAGGTGAAGAAGACAGGGGAGTGAGCTAACTTGAGAAGAGAGGCTATATATATATTTTAAGTGTGTAAATAAAAGACTAGAAAGTGTGTTGAGAAACAGCAAGCCATTCAGGGTATATGAAGGAGAACAATGGGAGATAAAAATAGAAAGAAAAATTGTTATATGTGGTCTTTGACTGTCACACAAATGATATAGACTTTATTAAATAAGCATGAAGCTGTCATTAAAGATATTTTGAATAAGAAAAAGACAATCAGAGTTGTTTGAGAAGATCACTCTAGCAGTGGTGTGAAGGATATATTAGAAGGCAGAGGAAGCTAGATTCGGGAGATTATTGCAATAGTACAGACAGGAACTCAATAAAATCTTGATTAGGGAAGCAGCCGTGTGAAAGGAACACAAGTGAGAGCAACTTCAAAGAAAACCCAATAGGATATAATGACTTATTTGGTATATGGGATTGACAATATAGGAGACATCAGAGATGAGACTGAGATTGAAATATGGTAACATGAAATAGCTATGCCATTGAAAGAAGCTGGAAAAATCAGGAAGAGAAACAAGATACATGGCAAAAATGATTAGCTTGATTTATAGATGTTAAGTTTCAAGAACCAGCAGGACATAGAGGCTAAGAAGAAAGAACATGAATGTAAGAGTAATTTTCATGAAGATTATAATTGAAGTCATAGGAATTTATCACATTACAAAGGGAGGAAGAGAATTCCTAAAGTTTAAAGAATGTCCATAATTAATGAATGGTAGAAGAGCAAAAGCAAGCCAAGACCAAGAGCAAGAAGGGGTGATTTGACCAAAGAAGGAACAAGGGTTCAAATGCTGAAGGAAACAGAATTTAAGGGAGAGAAGAATTTCAAGGAAGGGTCATCAATATCAAGTACTTCAAATTTCAAAAGTGTATTATCCCAAAAGATACAATCCCAAGCACTGCAATCCTGAATGTTACAGTGCCAAAGGATCAAAATACCTAAAGCCTAAAAATATTTTTTAAAACTTTTAAAAATTTTTTATCTCAAAAGTATAACGTTTAAAAAATATTTTAATTCTTGAAAATATATTTATTTGCATTTTAAAAGGGGAATTTGAGAAAAATATAAAAACATGACAATAATTCCCAGGTCACTTCACACAATAAAGCAGTCAACAATAACGTACATATTTTTGTAAGCATAAACACTCTGGCACACTAAAATGGTTGTACAAGCATAACAGTTATGAGCAAACAAACTATTCATAAAGAAATAAGTCAAAAAGGAAAATGTATAAACACATATCACTATGGTTGGTAATTGTGTGCACCCAGTTTTATACCTGGGGTCATTTGAAATATCATAGTGAACAACCTAAACTTTTGACAAGATCTATTAAAAAAACCTTGATGGATCACTACCACATAAGCAGCACTCCAAATAGCCAAGACCTACAGGAATTTTCTTTCACAAATGCACATATACAAAAAGGACATCACTTCATTTGTTGAGGAAGTTTTGAAGTCTTTACATACATGTGCAATGCTTACACACAAAGTCAATGTTGTAATAATGTACTTTCATGCAGTCAAAGTTGCAAAAAATGCATAAAATGCACTTTAGCACTCTTAAAGTCTCTACACAAATCATACCTCCAGCATTGGAAACAATGAGAAGATGAAATATATAGTATGGTGAATTATTTTTTTAAAAACCTGACAATTTAACATAGTGAAGAAAAAAACCTAAAAAAAAAAAGGAAAAGAAAGAAAGGAATGAAAATTTTGACATATGATAAAGTGTATTACAGGGATAGATCATGGGCAATTGCATAGGGATGGTCCATAAAATCTGGTTTAACATGATGCAACTACCCTGTGATTGAGATTTTTGGGATTTTAGACATTCAAATATTGATTTTTAGAGATTTCAACATTCAAGATTATGACATTCAGGATATGGTGTTTTAAACCATGTCAAGGCACAGACATTGCATTTGTGTTTAAGAGGTGGTTCTTTTTCATGGGCACATAGACCAAATTACTCACCAGAAGATAAATATTAATTGGATATGAGTAAAGATTGCACATAAATTTTTCAGGAAGTTTGAGGATAAACAATAAGAAGCCGGGGGAAGATGGCAGCTGAGCCAGTTGGACTATGTGAGTCGCTATATGAGTGAGTGAGTGTACGGAAAATTTTGTGTATGTGCTGGTGAGCGAGTGGGCATATGAGTGACTGAATGAGTGAGGGCTAGGGAGCTAGCAGCCAGGGCTCTCCTGGTGCAGTGACTGGTGACACAGCATCTGGGGTTGGACTCCAGAAATTCCCGGGACACAGAAGCCAAGTGCCATTTTTGCTTTCTTTTCTTTCTTCCTTTTTTTTTTTTTTTAAATCAACAAACCCTCCCTGGCAAGAAAATGCTGGGAGAGACTATCTAAGTGGGGCTCGTGAGCAGTGGCCAGGCCTCTTGTGCAACAGCAGGTGCTGCAGCTTCTCTACTTCATCCCTGGCTCTTCCCAAGCCACAGAAGCAGAGCACCATTGTTTTTTTCAAAACAGACAGAAGTTTTCCTTTGGAAAAGTGACAGGGAGACACTATTGCCCCAGGTGCTCCCTCATCATTGAAGCAGGAGAGAAACTGCTCTAGACTTTGTCTCATCACTTCAGCACCTTGCAGGGTGCTAGAAGGGACTGCAGACGGAGTCCAGAGGCAGGTTCCCATGGAAGAGGACAAGAGAGGCACCCCACCACCATACTGAAGGCAGGCCAGGAAAGTGCTTGACTTTCTCATCACAGACCAACAGATCTGATCTCTATTTCTGGCGGATCAACTACTCAGGGCTTGATTGTGGCCCAAAGGAAATATCCTGATAGCACAAACTTCAGAGGGACCTGAGGAGTGCTGAGTTCCAGGTGCCCCACCCCCTACCCTGATTCAGCTCTGGGACAAAGAGTGTGGCCAGAAAGGAGGAGGAAGAACTCCAAAGAGATCAGTGTGCCCCAACCCCCAATTTATTCAAATTTCCAAAACTTCCTATCCACAATCCTATTTCACGATAGAACAAATCCAGAGCCCAGATCAGGGAAGAATAGAGGTCTGAGCAAACGTCAGAAGGGAAAGCCTCTCCCACTGACACCAAATAACAGAACTAAAGAGAAAAACAAGAGATCTGTCACAAATGAGGAAAAGCCAAAGGAAGACCTCGGGCAATTTCAAGTGTACCAAAGACAAAACTCCTGAAAAATCAGACCTTGGTGCCCAAACAATGGAATTCACCAAAGACTGTCCCCAGTATATGACAGGGATTAGGGAATGGTTGGAAAGAGTGAATAGGACTCAAGAAGGACAAGATGTAACACTGAAAGAACATGTAACAGAGATTTTGGCAATAAAAATTTCATCCAGGAAAGAAATAAGATGATAAGCATGGAAAGCAGAATTAATCTAGCTGAAGAAAGAATCTCAGAACTTGAAGACCAGAACATGGAATTAACCCAATCTGTAAAAAACAAAGAAAGAAGACTCAGAAAGAAAGAACAAAGCCTACAAGGGATGTGCACTTATATCAAGAAGCTGAACCTACACCTAATTGGTATCCCAGAAGAAGAAAGGGAAATAGAGAACAACTTGAAGCAAGTATTTCAGGAAGTAATCCAAGAAAACTTTCCCCATCTCACCAGAGATATGACCAGCCAAGCACAAGAAATACAGAGAACCCTCAAAAGGCATCAATGAGAAGATCAATCCCTAGACATACAGTAATTCTCCTATACAAAGTAGGCAGAAAAGAAAAAAACCCGAAAGGCAGCAAGAGAGAAATATCAGACTACCTACTAGGGAAAGCCAATCAGAATAGCAGCAGACTTATCAGCAGAAACACTACAAGCAAGAAGGGACTGGAACCCTATATTCAAAGTCCTCAAAGATAAACAATTTAAACACAGAATTTCTTATCCAGTCAAGCTGTTTCATCAGTGATAGAGACTTAAAATCCTTCCCAGACATCCAATCCTTAAGAGATTATGCAGCTTCCAGACCAGCTCTACAGGAGACACTTAAAAAGGTGTTAAGCATGGAAGAAAGAAGAAAAGGATTGATCACACACTTCCCAAGAGAACAGCAGAACACAGAATCAGCAGAGACTATAGTGCAACAAGAAACTTGAAAACACACACACACATTACCTCCAAAGCCAAAAGAAAACAAGGAAGCAAACAAAGGAAAACCATTATAAAAACCTCACGACAGGGATAAACAATCATATTTCAATAATCAGCCTGAATGTGAATGGACTAAATTCACCATTGAAAAGACACAGAATGGCGGACTGGGTAAGAAACCATGACCCAGCTGGGCTCCGTGGCTCAGCCTGTAATCCCGTGCCTTGGGAGGCTGAGGTGAGTGAATTGCCTGAGCCCGTGGGTTCAAGACCTGCCTGGGCAACTTGGCAAGACCTCATCTCTACAATAAATCAAAAATCA
>NW_007258186.1:4933-9045 GCF_000164805.1 Carlito syrichta | reverse complement strand
AGCTATCAAAAATTTTAAAAGATGCAAAAGGACACTACATAATGATAAAAGGTTCAATCCATCAACAAGAAATATATATCCTAAACATACACATACCCAACACAGGAGCACCAGCATTTATCAAACAACTACTAAGTAAACTAAAAAAAAAGATATTGACTCTAACACTATTATAGCAGGGGATTTGAATACCCTGCTGACAGCCCTAGGTAGATCATTGAGGTAAAAAATCAACAAGGAGATCCAGAACCTAAACTTGACACTCGACCAAATGGACTTAATAGATACCTATAGTATATTCCACCCAACAACCACAGAATATACATTCTACTCATCACCACATGGAACATACTCCAAAATTGATTACATCCTTGGCCATAAATCAAATTCCATAAGGTTGAAATCTTGCCATGCACATTCTCAGGCCACAGTGAAATAAAAATAAACATCAACACCACCAACATTTTCCCAAAGCCCACAAAGACATGGACACTAAATAGCATGATGCTGAACAACTACTGGGTCAACACAGAAATCAAAGCAGAAATTGAAAGCTTCCTGGAAACAAAGGAAAATGAAGAAACATCTTACCAAAATCTCTGGGATGCCCTAAAAACAGTTCTCAGAGGGGAATTTATATCCCTACGAGCACACATCAAGAAAACGGAAAGATCAGAAGTTGAGAGCCTTATGAATCACCTAAGGGAGCTGGAAAGAGAAGATCGCCAAAACCCCAACTTTAGCAGAAGAGTCCAAATCACAAAAATAAGAGCTCAAATACGGGACACAGAAGACAAAAATATCATAGAAAATATCAACAAAACAAAAAGCTAGTTCTTTGAAAGGATTAACGGGCCCCTAGCCAGAATGACCAAGAAAAAGAAAGCAAAAGCCCAAATAAACACAATCAGAAATACAAAAGATCAAATCACAACTGACCCCAAAGAAATACAAAATATTATCAGAGATTACTATGTACACCTGTATGGAAACAAACTTGATAACCTAAGTGAAATGGAGGACTTTCTGACATCACACAATCTCCCCAGGATGAAACAAGAAGACATTGAGACACTAAATAGACCAATAACAACCCAGGAAATTGACTCTGTCATATGAAAACTACCTACCAAAAAAAACCCTGGACCGGATAGTTTCCCAGCAGAATTCTACAAAATGTACAAGGAGGAACTGATACCAATTGTACTGAAAGTATTCCAGGCAACTGAGAAAGATGGAATTCTTCCCAAATCATTTTACAAAGCTAACATCACACCGATACTCAAACCAGGTAAAGAGTCAACAAAAAAAGAGAATTACAGACCAATATCCCTTATTAACATAGATGCAAAAATCTTCAACAAGATTTTAGCAAATGGGATCCAAAAACATATCTCAAAAGTCACTCACCATGACCAAGTAGGCTTCATCCCCAGGATGCAGGGCTGGTTCAACATTCACAAGACCATAAATGTCATTAAATACATCAACAGATGTAAAAACAAGAACCACATGATTATCTCATTAGATGCAGAAAAAGCTTTTGATAAAATCCAGCATCCCACCGGGCTCGGTGGCTCAGCCTGTAATCCCGCGCCTTTGGGAGGCTGAGGTGAATGAATTGACTGAGCCTGCGGGTTGGAGACCCACCTGGGCAGCGATATCTCATCTCTAAAATAAATTAAAAAATCAGCCAGGCTCGGTGGCTCAGCCTGTAATCCCGTGCCTTTGGGAAGCTGAGGTGAGTGGATTGCCTGAGCCCGCGGGTTCGAGACCCGCCTGGGCAGCGAGACCTCATCTCTACAATAAATAAAAAAATCAGCCGGGCATGGTAGCACATGCCTGTAATTCTGGCTACTTGGAAGGCTGAGGCGGAAGGATCGCTGGAGCCCAGCAGGTCGAGGCTGCGGTGGCCGGGAGCGGCCACTGCACTCCAGTCTGGGTGACAGAGTGAGACTCCAACTCAAAAAAAAATAAAAAATAAAAAATAAAAATAAATAAATAAATAAATCAGCCGGGTGTGGTAGTGCATGCCTGTAATTCTGGCTACTTGGAAGTCTGAGGCAGAAGGATCACCGGAGTCCAGCAGGTCGAGGCTGCGGTGGCCAGGAGCAGCCACTGCACTCCAGTCTGGGTGACAGAGTGAGACTCCAACTCAAAAAACAAAACAAAACAAAAAAATCCAGCATCCCTTCTTGATAAAAACTCTTAAACGCCTAGGTATAGAAGGAACATACCTCAAAATTGTAAGTGCCATCTATGATAAACCTACAGCTATCATATTGCTAAATGGACAGAAGCTGGAAACATTTCCCCTGAATATTGGAACAAGACAAGGCTGCCCACTCTCATCCCTCTTGTTCAATATTGTGTTGGAAGTCCTAGCTCAGGCAAGTAGACAAGAGAAGAAAATCAGGGGTATTCAAACAGGAAAAGAGGAAGTCAAGTTATCCCTCTTTGCTGATGATATGATTCAATACCTTAAAAATCCAAGAGAATCTGTCAAAAACCTGCTTGCACTGATAAAGGACTTTGGCAAAGTCTCAGGGTACAAAATAAACATGCAAAAGACAGTTGCATTCCTATACACCAACAACAAACAGGCAGAGACCCAAATAAAAAGCACAATCCCCTTCACAATAGCCACAAAAAAAATGAAATACCTCAGTATCTTCCAAACCAGAGAAGTGAAAGACCTTTACAATGAGAACTACAAACGCTGATCAAAGAAATCCAAGAAGACACAAACAAAGGAAAAATATTCCATGCTCATAGATAGAAAGAATCAACATTGTTAAAATGTCCATCCTTCCAAAGGCAATCTACAGATTCAATGCAATATCCATTAAGTTACCAACATCATTCTTCTCAGACTTGGAAATGACAATATAGAAATTCATACGGAAACATAAATGACATGAATAGCCAAGACAATCCTTACCAAAAGAAACAAAGCAAGAGGTATCACAATTCCAGACTTCAAACTTTACTATAAGGCTACAGTAATTAAAACAGCCTGGTATTGGTACAAAAATAGGCACATAGACCAATGGAACGGGATAGAGATTCCAGAAGCTAAGCCTCAATTCCTCAACCAACTCATCTTTGACAAAGCCTCCAACAACAACCACTGGGGAGAGGAGAATTTATTCAGTAAATGGTGCTGGGAAAACTGGCTGACCACATGCAGAAGATTAAAGCAAGATCCCTACCTATCACCCTACTCTAAAATCAACTCTAAATGAATCAGAGACCTAAACATAAAACTTCAAACTATAAGTATTAGAAAATGCAGGAGATACCCTTATGGAAATTGGAACTGGCAACCAATTTCTGATCAAAACCACAAGTGCCCATGCCATAAGAGATAAGATAGACAAGTGGGACCTCACCAAATTAATGAGCTTCTGCAAAGCAAAAGAAACCATCAAGAGAGCAGGGAGACAGCACACAGAATGGGAAAAAAAATTTGCCAGCTATATATCTGACAAAGGCCTAACATCTAGAATCTACAAGGAACTCAAACGTGCTGAAAGGAAAAAAACAGCCGCTTTAAAAAGTGGGCAAAAGACAAGAATAGACACTTCTCAGAAGAAGATATACGGGCAACCAACAGACACATGAAAATGTGCTCAGTCTCACTCATCATCAGAGAAATGCAAATCAAAACCACATTGAGATACTACCTAACCCGAGTCAGAATGGCCATCATTAACAAAACAAACAACAGATGCTGGCGAGGATGCGGAGAAAAAGGATGCTTCTACACTGCTGGTGGGAATGCAAACTAGTGCAACCTCTTTAGAAGGCAGTGTGGAGATTTCTGAAAGAACTAGAATTTGACCTTCCATATGACCCAGCAATTCCCCTATTGGGAATATACTTGGAGTAACTCAAATCATTCTACAAAAAAGATACCTGCACACATATGTTTGTTGCAACTCTATTCACAAAAGCAAAAACATGGAACCAACCATGTTGCCCATCGAAGCTGGACTGGATAAAGAAAATGTGGTACATATACACAATGGAATATTATGCAACCATAAAGAAGGACAAATATATGGACTTTGCAGCAACTTGGATGGATTTGAAGTTGATCATACTCAGTA
>NW_007258186.1:4092-4913 GCF_000164805.1 Carlito syrichta | reverse complement strand
AAATTCCTAGCTGTTTTGATTCCTAGCTATAAAATAAATTTGATAAAGACCCCCTTAGTATGTATATATTTCTAAATTATGTATGCTTTGTTTTACTAATGTATTGTTTACATTATACAATGCATATACAGTATTCCTTCTCTACCTGAGATGGACATATTTGAAGACCCCCAATGGATGACTGAAGCCACAGACAGAAAGGAGCATTATATATACTGTTTTTTCCTATACATATATACCTATGCTAAAGTTTAATTTATAAATTAGGTACAATAAGAGACTAAAAACAATAATTAATCATAAAATGGAACAATTATAACAATATACTGTAATAAAAGTTATCTGAATATAGTCTTTCTCAAAATATCTTATTTTTAACGTTCTCACCAATTTTCAGACCAAGTTGACCTTGAGAAACTAAAACCTCAAAAGGTGAAACTGCAGATAAGAGTGGGGGAGTTCTACTATATTTATAGATATTTTCAAGGAATTGCATTTAAGTATGAATAAATATGCTAATTTTCCCCAGGTTCTTTTTGAATAAACTTACATCTCCCTTTAAGTGTAAACTTTCTAATTATAGACACACTTCTTTTTTTTGTCTAAAGCTACTTTACACGACCACAGATATTTAGACAGAACAAAACTTCCAGGTGGGCAGTTTACAGAGCCATTTAGAGTACAGGAACATTGACTTAGAGAGACCTAGATTAAATTCTGGCTCCATTAATTTTTAGCCACATTACTTAAATTGGTTACTTAACTTATTAAGCCTCAGGTTTTATACCCATAAAGCAAATCTAATTATAATCATCGTACCC
>NW_007258186.1:0-4072 GCF_000164805.1 Carlito syrichta | reverse complement strand
ATAATGAACATTTGTATACCTAACCCTGAATTGTACCCCACATCTTTATAATAAAAAAATAAAAAATAAAAACAATGAGAAGCCGACAGCAGAGGAGGAAACATGGTAAAAAGAAAGTTGACATGTTTAGGTGTTTGTTGCTGGGTTGTTTTGGTTTTTTTTTTAAGAATAGTTATATTCTAATTAATATTTACATTGTGTTAGTTGGTCAGTTCCAGAAATGATTAGAACTTGAAACTTACTCTCAAGCAGTACACAGTTTAGTGGAGAAAACACAAACGTGAATTCATTGCTCAACACAGTGAGGGAAGAACTACAGTGTAAGCAGCAGGCTGTGGGAACTCTGAAGATGAGCCTCATCCTGGTGGCCTAGTCTGGGGAAAGGGGAGAGGATGGGATTGTAGGGCTCCTGAACAGAGGATGCTTGTTGAGTCTTAAAGGAGGACTAGAGGTTAGGCTGGCATATTTGAACGAAGACGAGAGGGAGAAAAGTATCGCAGATGTTTCCTGCAAAGACAAAGATGTTTCCTAGCAGTAGGGAAAAACTGAAGTAAATGGGAAAGAAAGTAAATCATGGCACATGCATGAGGTAGGAAAGGATGAGATCAGAGAGGCTGGCGAAGAAATTTGCCTTTCCCAGGAGGAGACAAGTGGGGAGGACAAAAAAATGTGAAGCAACGGCAATATTCAAATAGCAAAGAAAGTTACTGAAGGAACCAGGTGTCCTACCTCATTTCTTATTATAAAATGGAAGTTCCACCATCTGCTGAGAGCAGAGACAGGGCTGAGGAGGGCAGAGAAGTGATGATTACTAGATTGATAGTCCTTCATTCTTTTAAAATAAAAGCAATTATTTAAATCTAAGTTCATTTGGAGCTCTGTCTTTTCGTAACACATCTAGTGTGAGAAGCAGGAGTTGCAGTCTTGATCCGTGAAGACTGACTGCCTGTATTTGTCTTGTCTGTTTCACAAATTTAGGATGTGCTGTAAGGAGTTTTATGATGCAAATAAGCTCTCTGTGCCTGTGTCTGCTCATCTACAAACCGGAAAAATAATAGTACCTAACTCATAGGTTTGTTGTAAGGAGTAAGAGACTCTTCATATATATAAATTGCTAAAAACAGTACCTAGCACATAATAGGCATTCAAAAACTGTAAGTCCCACCATGACTAGCCCAGTGCTGTCCACTAGGTCTTTCTGAGATGATGGAAATTCCACTGGGTTGTCTGATACAGCAGTCACTAGCCACATGTGGCTACTGAGCACTGCAACTGTGGCTAGTGTAATTGCAATTTTACTTTTTATTCACTAAAGTTTAAAAAGCCATATGTGCCTGGGCAGAAGGCTAAGCGACGGTTTTAAACAGGATTTTACTGGTACCAAAAAAGGCACTGAGTTCCATCCCCCAAGGACCCTGGACCTGAAGTACTGGCAAACAGGCCCGATCCATGACAGATATGGCTGTAGCTCCTGGAACCTACCTTTATTCGGTTGGTGCTGATGATCTAAGACAGCATGGGAAAAAGGTGTCAACACAAACCCTGTGCCTCCAGAGGTGCTTTCAGCAGCTGGTAGGGTATTTGTTAGATAAGCAAGAGGCGGAGACGGGGCAAGATGGCGACGGCATAGGTGAACTTGTGAGATTCTCTGAACGTGAGTTCCCAAAAAGGCTATCACTTCGCTACCCCCATCCCCCAGCCCACCACCAACCGCGCTGGGGGCAGGCCCGGGAACTTCAGTCCCACGCAAGGCCAGATATTGCGCCCCCACCCCACTGCTGCCGTTCTACTCATGTGTGGAAGTCTCCGGTCCCAGCCCCCTCCAGATCCCTCCCCGGCTGCATTGTCTCCAACCCGGGCACCGGCATCAAGCCGCCGGTCACACAGGGAGGCTCTGGGCACCCGCCCCTCAGAGACGCTGGTTCCATTTCTGGCTGAAGTCCTCTGTTGGGTCCCAGTGCCACTCTCGCTGTCTAGAGCCTGCCCTTTGGAACTTTGGAGCTCTGGAACTCCGGGTCCACCCTGGCTGAGGCACTCAGCGAGAGACCCCAAATCAGAGGACCCAGACAAGCGGAGAAAAACAGATCTGCTTAAACTGCCTTGCCATTCTCCAGGAAGAGACTTCCATTGCCCTGCCCACCTAGCAACAAACTTTACCTCATTTCCTAAGGCCAGGTATTGCAGCATGCGGGGAAGTTTTGGGTCCCTGCTCCCTCCAGCTCTCTCCCCGGCCCGGCACCCAGCACCGCAGGTCGCACAAGGAGGCTCTGAGTGCCCGCCCCTCAGAGACACCGGTTCCATTACTGGCTGAATACTCTGTAGGGACCCAGTGCCACTCTCGTCATTTACAGTCTGCCTTTTGGAACTTTGGAGCTCTGGAACTCCGGGTCCACCCTGGCTGAGGCACACAGCGTGAGACCCCAAGCCAGAGGACCCAGACAAGCGGAGAAAAACAGACCTGCTTAAACTGCCTTGCCATTCTCCAGGCAGAGACTTCCATTGCCCCGCCCACCTAGCAACAAACTACCTCAGCTCCTAAGGAAACAGTGTGAAACAGGAGACAAAGCCCCACCCCTATGCTGCAACGAAAAACAAAAGGGAGAGGCTGGAATCGGAGATCACAGAAGTGACTCTAGTCTGATCGCTTATTTTGACCTATGATTTTATCATTGAAACTGTTGGTCTAGATTACGATTGGTGTTTACCTTCTGACTTATACTGTTTCTTGATTTTTTTGGCCTGTCTCTGTTTAGCTATCAGTATTCTTTAGGGAATCTTTCTTACCTGTCTTTTTTCACTTCTTCCCAGCCCTGTGTCTCTCTCTCACCTGATAGTTGGTATGTATATCTGTTTTCCCTCTTGCACTTCTCGCTTTCGCTTATTTTGACTTATGATTTTATCATTGTAACTGTTAGTTTAGATCACGTCTGTTGTTGACCTTCTGACCTACACTGTCTCTCGATTTTGTTGACCTGTCTGTGTAGCTATCAGTACTCCTTAGGCAATCTTTCTTACGTGTCTTTCTTCACTTCTTCCCGATCCTGTGACTGTTTTTCACTTGATAGCTGGTATGTATATCTGTTATCCCTCTCGCACTTCTCTCTTTCGCTCATTTTGACTTATGATTTTATCATTGTAACTGTTGGTTAGATCACGTTTGTTATTTACCTTCTGACCTACACTGTTTCTCGATTTTATTGCCCTGTCTCTGTGTTGCTTCAGTACTCTTTAGTACTATGTAGCTATCAGTACTCTTTCTTACGTGTCTTTCTTCACCTCTTCCCAGCCCTGTGTCTCGTTCTCACCTGATAGATGGTATGTATATCTGTTTTCCCTCTCGCGCTTCTCTCTTTCTAACTCCCTATATGACCCCCCCTTCCTCCATTATTTTCCTCTTCTATATGCCCCCTTTTTAAATTTAGGGACCAAGACTGCAAACTGCTGAATAGACAGACTGTAAAGCAGAGGGAAAAGTGAACAAAACCAGAAGACCCTCATAAGGAAGAACAGGTCATTGCAGAAGAGAAATAAAAGCAACCCCACCTTCCCTCAAAAACAGAATTGAAGAGGGGGAGGGAAAGGGGTAAAGGGAGAAAAATCTACAGAAATGAAGAAAAACCAAAAGAAGAGTATGGGTCTCTCCCAGACGCCTGGGAGAGCAGACACTGAGAAAATTGACTTTGGAATACAAACAATGAAAAGTCCCCAGAATGAAGGGTCTCAAAATGCAAATGCAGATATCAAAACAATAATGGAGAGACTAAAAAGAATTGAGGAGACACAAGAAGAAACTAGGAAGGAGCTGATATCTCAGATAACAGTAATAAAGAATACTGTGAATGAAATAAATAACAAATTGATAAGCATGGAAAGCAGAATTACCCAAGCAGAAGAAAGAATCTCAGAGCTTGAGGACCAAAATATAGAAATAACCCAAACTCTTAAAAACACAGAAAATAAGCTAAAAAAGACAGAACAAAACCTTCAAGAGATGAGTGACTACCTCAAGAGGCCTAACCTAAGAATAATCGGACTCCCTGAGGCAGAAAGAGAAACAGAGACCACATTGAAA
>NW_007258185.1:0-6897 GCF_000164805.1 Carlito syrichta | reverse complement strand
GCCAGATAGTTAAGTCACCTGTCTAGCAAGCTGACTACCTGGTTAAGCCAGCTAATTAAGTCAGCTTGCTAGCCAGCTGTATAGCTAGGTAGCTAACTAGTTAAGTCATCTGGGTAGCCAACTGGCTAAGTAGGTAACTAGCTAGATAAGTCAGCTTGCTAGCCAGCTGGCTAGCTGGTTAATTTAGCTGGTTATGTCAGCTGGCTAGCCGCCTGGTTAGGTAGGTAGATAGCTAGTTAAGTTAGCAGGATAGCCATCTGGCTAGCTAGTGATATCAACTAGTTAAGTCAGCTCGCTATGCAGTTGCCTAACTAGTTAAATCAGCTAGTTGAGTCAGCTGGCTGTGTAGCTGGTTGTCATCTTGTTAAGAGAATTGGCTAGCCAATTGGTTAGTTAGGTAGCTAGCCAGTCAAGTCAGCTGGCCAGCCAGCTGGCTAGCTAGGTAGGTAGCTAGTTAAATCAGCTTGATAGCCAGGTGGCAAGGTAGAAACCTAGCTTGTTAAGTCAGCTGAATTGCCACCTGGCTAGCTACTGATGTCAGCTAGTGAACTCAGCTGGCTAGCCAGCTTACTATGTAGGTAGCTACCTAGTTAATTCAGCTGACTATCTTATTAAGTCTGCTAGGTGACAAGCTAGTTAAATCAGCTGGTTATCAAGAAGTCCACCTAGTTAAATCAACTAGTTACATCAGTTGTCTAGCCAGTTGGCTAGCTAGTTAGCGAGATAGTTAAATCAGTTGGGTAGCCAGCTGGCTAGCTAATTAAGTCATCTAGTTATGTCATCTGGCTAGCCAGTTGGCTAGTTATGTATTGAGCTACTTAAGTCACCTAGTTGAGTCAGCTGGCCAACCCAGCTGGCTAGCTGGTTAAGTCAGCTACTGAAATCAGCTGGATAGCCACATGGCTAGCTAGATAGCTAGCTAGTTATATCAGCTGTTTAGCCAGCTGCCAAGCTGGTTATTTGGCTAGCAAAGTCAGCTAGCTAGCCAACTGTCTAGCTTGGTAGCTTGCTAGTTAAATCAGTTGGCAAGCCAGCTGGCTAGCTAGTCAACTCAGCTCGTTAAGTCAGTTGGCTAAACTGCTGGCAAGCAATTTAAAAAACTAATTAAGTCAAATGGCTAGGCAGTTGGCTAGCTAATTATTTCAGCTACTTAAGTAAGCTGGATAGCTAGGGATCTAGCTAATTAACTCAGCTAGTTATGTCAGCTAGCTAACTAGTTAAGTCAGCTAGTTAAGTCAGCTGGTTAGCTAGATAGCTAGCTAGGTAGCTAGCTATATAAGCCAGTTAGTTAAGACAGATGGCTAGCTATATAGTTCGCTAGTTAAGTCAACTATTTAAGTCAGCTCTCTAGCGAGTTAAGTCAGTTATTTATGTCAGCTGGCTAGCCAGCTGCCAGTTGGTAGCTAGCTAGTTAAGTCAGCTGGGTAGCCAGATGGCTAGCTAGTTAGGGAACCTAGTTAAGTCAGCTCGCTAGCCAGCTGGTTAGCTAGGTAGCTAGGTAATTAAGGCAGCTGGCGAGCCAGGGGGCTACATAGGTAGATAGCTACATAAGAAAGCTGTCTAGTGAGCTAAGTTAAGTCAGCTACTCAAGTCAGCTGGCTATCCAGCTATATAGCTATGTAACTAGGCACTTAAATAAGCTGGAAGACCAGCTGGCTAGCTAGTTAAGTCAGCTTGTTAAGTCAGCTAGCTAATCAGCTGGCTAGCTAGGTAGCTGGATAGTTAAGTAAGTTGTGTAGCCACCTGGCTAGCAGGTTAAGTCACCTAGTAACTCAGCTGGCTGGCTAGCTGACTATCTATGTAGCAAGCTAGTTAATTCAGCTGTCTAGGAAGGAGGCCAACTATTTAAGTCAGTTAATTAATTCACCTGGCTTACCAGCTGGCTAGCTATGTAAAGAGCTAGTTGTCAGTTGGCTAGCCAGCTGGCTAGCTAATAACATCAGCTAGTTACGTCAGTTGGCTAGCCAGCAGTCTAGCAAAGTAGAGATCTAGTTAAGTAAGCTGGATAGCCATCTGTCTATCTCGTTCAGTTAGCTAGATGAGTCAGTTGGCTAGTCAGCTGGCTAGCTGGTTAAGTCAACTAGTTAAGCCTGTAGCCTAGCCAGGTGCCATCTAGGTTGCAAGCTAGTTAAGACAGCTTTCTAACCAGCTGGCTAGCTAATTAATTCAGCTGGCTACCCAGCTGGCTAGGTTAAGTCAGCTAGTTAAATCAGCTGTCTAGACAGATGGCTACCTAGGTAGCTAGCCTGTTAAGTTAGCTGGTTAGCCAGCTGGCTAGCAAGTCAAATGAGGTAGTTAAATCAGCTGTGTCAAGCTGGGTATCTAGGGAGCAAGCTAGTCAAGCTAGCTGGCTATCAAGTTGGCTAGCTAGTTTAGCCAGCTAGTTAAATAATCTCGCTAGCCATCTGGCTAACTAGGTAGCTAGCTACTTACGTCAGCTGGCTAGCCAGCTGCCTCACAAAACAAGTCAGCTAGTTAAGTGAGCTGGCTAGCTAGCTGGCCAGATAGGTAGCTAGCTAGATAAGTCAGTTTTCTAGCCAGCTGACTATCTGGCTAAGTCAGCTAGTAGGTCAGCTGGCTAGCCAGTTGACTAGGTCAGTAGCTAGCTAGTTAAGTAAGCTGTAGATCCACCTGGCTAGCTAGTGATATCAGCTAGTTAAGTCAGCTGGCTAAGCAGCTGGCTAACTAGTTAAGTCCGCTACTTGAGTCAGCTGGAGAGTCAGCTAGACAGCTGGATAAATCAGCTAGTAAAGTCAAGTGGCTAGCCAACTGACTACCTATGTAGCTAGCTAGTTAACTCAGCTGGCTAGCCAGCTGGCTAGCTGGTTATGTCAGTTAGTTAAGTCAGCTGGCTAAACAGCCTGCTAGCTGGCAAACTAGCTATTTAAGTCAGCAGGCTTGCCATCTGGCTAACTGGTTACGTCAGTTAGTTAAGTCACCTGACTAGCCAGTTGGCTAGCTAGGTACTGAGCTAGTTAAGTCAGCTGGCTAGTTAGCTGGCTAGCTAATTAAGTCGTCTAGTCAAGTCAGTTCACTAGCCTTTTGGCTAGCTGATTAAGTCAGGTAGTTAAGTCTGCTGGCTACCCAGCTGTCTAGTTAGGTAGCTAACTAATTATGTCAGCTGTCTAGCCAGCTGGCTAGCTGGTAGATTTAGCTAGTCAAGTCATCTAGCTATCCAACTCTCTAGCTAGGCAGCTAGCTAGATAATTCAGTTGGTAAGTCAACTGGTCAGCTAGTTAATTCAGCTAGCTTAGTCAGCTGGATAACCAGCTGTCTAGGTAGTTAAGTCAGGTCGTTAAGAGAGCTGGCTAGCTAGTTATGTCAGCTAGTTAACTCAGCTGGTTAGCTAGATGGTTATATACGTAGCTAGTTAGTAAAGTCAGCTGGGTAACCAGTTGGCTACGTAGTTGTCAGCTACTTTACCCTTTAACCAACTATTTAATTCAATTAGCTAACTCATCAGCCAACTAGTTAAGTCAGTTTGCTAACTCCTTAGCCAATTAGATAATTCAGCTAGCTATCTCGTTAGCCAACTAGTTAAGTTAACTAGCTAACTGGTTAAGTCAGCTGATTGAGAAATCTAGCTAGCTAGTTAGGTAACTGGTTAATTCAGCTGGTTAAGTCAGCTAGTTAGCTAGTTAGCTAAGGGTATAAGTCAGCTGGCTGGGTCAACTAGCGAGCCAGTTACCTAACGAATTATATCAGCTGGTTCAGTCAGCTATTTAGATAGTAAGCTAAAGAGTTAAGTCAGTTGGTTGAGTCAGCTAGCGAACTAGTTAGCTAACAAGTTATGTCAGCTGATTGAATCAACTAGCTAGCTAGTTATCTAATGAATTAAGTCAGGTGGTTCAGTCAACTAGCTAGCTCGTTAGCTAACAAGTTAAGACAGCTGATTAAGCAAGTTAGCTAGCACTTTAGCTAACAATTATGCTACAAGTTAGCTAGCAGTTTAGGACAGCCAAATAGCTAGGTAGCTAACTATTTAAGTCAGCTGACTAACTAGGTAACCATCTAGTTGTCAGCTAGTTAAGTCAGCTGCCTAGCTAGGTAGCAAGCTAGTTAAGTCAGCAATACAAGACAGGTAGCTAGCTAGTTAAGTAAGCTGGTAAAGTCAGCTCGCTAGCCAGCTAGCTTGCTAGGTGGGAAGATAGTTAAGTCTGCTGGCTAAGTAGTCAGCTAGCCAGTTAAGTCAGCTAGTTGAGTCAGCAGACTAGCCAGCTAGGTAACTAGGTAGCCAGCTAGTTAATTCAGCTGGCTAGCCAGCTGGCTAGCTATTTAAGTCAGGAAGTTGTCAGCTGACTAGCCAGTTAACTACATAGGTATTTAGCTAGTAAGTTCCGCTGGCTTCCCAGTTGGCTAGCTAGTTAAATCAGCTAATTAAGTCAGCTGGCTAGCCAGCTGGCTAAGTAAGTAGCTAGCTAGTTAAGTTAGCTTTCTAGCCAGCTAGCTAGCTAGATATGTCAGATAGTTACGTCAGCTGGCTAGCCAGCTTTCTTGGTAGATAGATAGCTATTTAACTCAGCTGGCAAGCTAGTTAAGTCAGATAGTTTAGTCAGCTAGCTATCTCATTAGCTAGCTGTTTGTGTCAGCTAGTTAAGTCACCTGGCTAGCTCGTTAAATAGCTAGTTTTGTCAGCTAGTTAAGTCAGCTATCTAGCTCTTTAACTAGTTAGTTTAGTCAGCTAAGTAAGTCAGCTGGCTAGCTAGTTAGCTAGCTAGTTGAGTCAGCTAGTTAAGTCATCTCTCTAGCTTGTTAGCCAGCTAGTTGAGTCAGCTGGCTTGACTGTTAGCCAGTTAGTCTAGTCAGCTGGCTAGACAGTTAGACAACTAGTGGGGACAGCTGTCTAGTTCATTAGCAAGCTAGTTCAGTCAGATGGCTAGCTCGTTACCCTACCAGTTTAGAAAGCTGATAAGCTCATTAGCCAGATAGTTGAGTCAACTGTCCAGCTCATTATGTAATGAGTTAAGTCTGTGGGTTGTCAGCTGACTAGCTCATTATCTGAGTTAAGTCAGCTGGTTACCCAGCTGACTAGCTAGGTAGCTACGTAGTTAAGTCAGCTGGCTTGACAGCTGGCTAGCTGGTTAAGTGGGCTAGTTAAGTCAACTGGCTAGCCTGCTGGATAGCTAGATAGTAAGCTAATTAATCAGCTGCCTTGCCAGCTGGCTAGCTAGTTAAGTCAGCTGGATATCTAGCTGGGTTGCTAGTGAATTCAGCTAGTAAAGTCAGCTGGCTAGCCCACTGGCTAGCTAGGTGGCTACCTAGTTAAGTCAGCTGGCTAGCCAGCTAGCTAGCTTGTTAAGTCAGCTAGGTAAGTCAGCTGGCTAGCCAGCTGGCTAGCTAGCTGTCAGCTAGTTTATTCAGCTGTCTGGCCAGCTGACTACGTAGGTAGCTAGTTAGTTAAGTGAGCTGGCTAGCCAGCTTGATAGCTTGTTAAGTAAGCTAGGTAAGTCAGCTGGCTAGCCAGTTGGCTAGATAGTTTGCTAGCTACTTAAGAAAGCTGGCTAATCAGCTGGCTAGCTGGTTAAGTCAGCTATTTATGTCAGCTGTCTACCTAGTTAAGTCAGCTAGTTAAGTCATTTGGTTAGCCAGCTGGCTAACTAATTAAAAAGCTAGTTAATTCAGATGGTTAGCCAGCTGGCTAGCGAGTTATTTCAGCTAGATAAGTCAGTTGGTTAGCTAGGTAGCAAGTTCTTTAAGTCTGCTAGTTATGTCAGCTACCTAGCTAGTTAAGTCACCTAGGTAAGAAAGCTGACTAGCTAGATATCTAGCTATATAACTAGCTTGTTACACCAGCTCGTTAAGACACTTGGATACCTGGGAAGCTAGCTAGTGAAGACAACTAAAGTCACCTAGCTAGCTAGTTAAATAGCTAGTTAAGTAATAAGGCTAGCCAGCTGGCTAGCTGGGTAGCTAGTTAGTTAAGTCATCTGGCTACCTAATTGACTAGCTAGTTAAGTAAACTACTTAAGTCAGCACGCTAGCCAGTTGGTTATCTAAGTAACTATGTAGTTAAGTCAGCTGGAAAGCCAGCGGTCTATGTAGGTAGCTAGTCAGTTATGTCACCTGGCTAGCCAGCTGTCTAGCTAGGTAGCACGCTAGTGAAGACTGCTGGTTAGCCAGTTGACTAGCTTGTTAAATCAGTTATTTAAATCAGTTGATTATCCAGTTAACTAGGTAGGTAGCTAGTCAGTTAAGTCAGCTGGCTAGCCAGCTGACTAGTTAGTTAAGTAAGTGATTTAATTCAGTTGGCTAACCAGTTGGCTAGCTAGGTAGTTAGATAGTTAAATCAGCTGTATAGTCAGCTGGCTAGCTGGTTGAGGCAGCTAGTAAAGTCAGCATGCTTGCCAGTTGGCTAGCTAAGAAGCAAGCTAGTTAATTCAGCTGACTAGCAAGAAGGCCAACTATTTAAGTCAACTAGTTAAGTCAGCTGGCTATCCATCAGGCTAGGTAGGTAGCAAGCTAGTTAAGTCAGTTAGCTAGCCAACTGGTGAGTGAATTAAGTGAGCAATTTAATTCAGCTAGCTAGCCAGCTGGCGACCTATATAGAGAGCTAGTTAAGTCAGCTGGTTAACCTGAGGGTAACCAGTTAAGTCAGCTAGTTGAGTCTGATGGCTAGCCAGCTGGCTAGCTGGTAAAGTCAACTAGTTATGTCAACTGGCTATCCAAATGACTAGCTAGATAGCAAGCCAGTTAAGTCATCATGCTAGTCAACTAGCTAGCTAGTTAATTCAGCTAGATAATTCAGCTGGCCATCAAGCTGGCTATCTAGGTAGTTAGCTAGATAACAGCTGGCTAGCCAGTTTTCTAACTGGATAAGTCAGCTAGTAAAGTCAGGTGGCGCCGGGCTCGGTGGCTCAGCCTGTAATCCCGCGCCTTTGGGAGGCTGAGGTGAGTGGA
>NW_007258184.1:1348-2418 GCF_000164805.1 Carlito syrichta | reverse complement strand
CCTTCAAGAGATGAATGATCACTTCAAGAGACCGAACTTAAGAGTAATTGGCCTTCCTGAAGTAGAGAGAGAAACAGAGGCCACACTGGAACAAACATTTCATGAAATCATTCAAGAAAACTTCCTTCATCCCATGAAGGATGAAAAAATTCAAACACAAGAGATTCACAGAACCCCTGCCAGACAACAAATGAGAAGACCAACTCCCAGACACATAATAATTTGCCTAAACAAAATAGGTATAAAAGAAAAAATCCTAAAGACTGCAAGAGAAAAAGGTCAGACTAACTACCAGGGAAGGCCAATTAGAATACCAGTAGATTTATCTACAGAAACCCTCCAGGCTAGGAGAGCTTGGAGCCCTATCTTCAAAGTTCTAAAAGATACACAATTTCAACCAAGAATAACCTACCCCACCAAGCTAAGCTTCATCGGTGAGGGACAATTGAAATCTTTTCCAGATACCCAATACCTAAGAACCTACACTGCCACTAGACCACCTCTACAAGAAACACTTAAGAAAGTATTGAACACAGAAGAAAAGGAAAAAAACAACAACGTTCTTCACAAGAGTACAGGCAAAAAATTAAAAACACAAATGATCCAACTCTAAAACCAAAAGAAAGACAACACACAAACAGGAAGAACAACAACTCTGGAAGAACATTATGATAGGGATCAACTCTCACATTTCAATAATTAGTTTGAATGTGAACGGACTAAATGCACCACTGAAAAGACATAGAATGGCAAAATGGATAAAACATCACCAGGCAACAGTCTATTGCCTTCAAAAGACTCACCACACTAGAAAGGACACTCACAGACTCAAAGTAAGAGGATGTAAAACAAATTTTCAGGCAAATGGAACACAAAAAAAAGGAGGAGACACGATCTTAATCTCAGACAAAATACCCTTTAAGCTATAAAAATTTTAAAAAGATACAGAAGGCCACTACATAATGAAAAAAGGTTCAATCCATCAACAAGAAATATCCATCCTAAACATATATGCACCAAACATAGGAGCACCGACTTTCATAAGCAGCTCCTAGTAAACTAAAAAAAGA
>NW_007258184.1:0-805 GCF_000164805.1 Carlito syrichta | reverse complement strand
CACCAACAAAGTTCCCTCAAAACCCACAAAGACATGGACACTAAACAGCATGATGCTAAACAACTTCTGGGTCAATGATGAAATCAAAACAGTGATTAAAAGATACCTGGAAACAAATGAAAATGTAGAAACATCTTACCAAAATCTCTGGGATGCATTGAAAGCTGTAGTAAGAGGAGAATTTATATCCCTACAAACTCATACGAAGAAAATGGAAGGTTCACAAATTAACAGCCTAACAAGCCACCTAAGGAAGCTGGAAAAGAAAGATCACAGAAACCCGAATTTCAGTAGAAGAATCCAGATCACCAAAATAAAAGCCCAAATACAGGACATAGAAGACAAAAAGATAATATAAAAAATCAATGAAACAAAAAAGCTGGTTCTTCAAAAGGATAAACAAGATCGATGGTCCCCTAGCTGGAATGACCAAGAAAAACAGAGGAAAAGTCCAAATAAACACAATCAGAAACACAAAATATGAAGTCATATCTGATCCTGAAGAAATACAAAAGATCATTAGAAACTACTATGCACACTTGTATGGAAACAACCTTGAAAACCTTTCGGAAATGGAGGACTTTCAGTCATCACACAACCTGTCTAGGTTGAAACAAGAAGAAATTGAGACTCTAAGTAGACCAATAACAATCAAGGAAATTGACTATGTAATTAGAAAAATACCTTCAAAAAAAAGCCCTGGACCAGATGGCTTTCCAGCAGAATTCTACAAGACATTTAAGGAGGAGCTGATACCAATCCTACTGAAGGTATTCCAGGTGATTGAGAAAGATGGAACTCTCCC